>NC_080546.1:87556256-87583756 GCF_028640845.1 Ahaetulla prasina
TAATAGATGATAGATGATTCTAATAGATGATAGATGATTCTATTAGATGATAGATGATTCTATTAGATGATAGATGATTCTATTAGATGATAGATGATTCTATTAGATGATAGATGATTCTATTAGATGATAGATGATTCTATTAGATGATAGATGATTCTATTAGATGATAGATGATTCTATTAGATGATAGATGATTCTATTAGATGATAGATGATTCTATTAGATGATAGATGATTCTATTAGATGATAGATGATTCTATTAGATGATAGATGATTCTATTAGATGATAGATGATTCTAATAGATGATAGATGATTCTATTAGATGATAGATGATTCTATTAGATGATAGATGATTCTATTAGATGATAGATGATTCTATTAGATGATAGATGATTCTATTAGATGATAGATGATTCTATTAGATGATAGATGATTCTAATAGATGATAGATGATTCTATTAGATGATAGATGATTCTAATAGATGATAGATGATTCTATTAGATGATAGATGATTCTAATAGATGATAGATGATTCTAATAGATGATAGATGATTCTATTAGATGATAGATGATTCTATTAGATGATAGATGATTCTAATAGATGATAGATGATTCTATTAGATGATAGATGATTCTAATAGATGATAGATGATTCTATTAGATGATAGATGATTCTATTAGATGATAGATGATTCTATTAGATGATAGATGATTCTATTAGATGATAGATGATTCTATTAGATGATAGATGATTCTAATAGATGATAGATGATTCTATTAGATGATAGAGGACCTTAAACTTGCCAAGTTTGAAAACAGGATGAATTTGAAATTTAGTTGAAGTTTTCTTTTATTTTCTCTCTCTCTCTCTTTTTAGTTGTATTATTGTAATTACTGTTAACACAATTTAGTTATAGTTATTAGCTTTTTTAATATTTTTATTTTATTTTATTTTATTTTATTTTATTTATTTTATTTTATTTTATTTATTTTGTCACAACAGTATATATAAGCATAAGCATGAAAGTAACTATATAATATATAAGCATATATGTATATAAGCATAAGTATGCAATAACTATATTGTTTGGATATAATGAAAGAAAACAATAGGACAGGAACGGTAGGCACGTTTGTGCTCTTATGCACGCCCCTTACGGACCTCTTAGGAATGGGGTGAGGTCAATAGTAGACAGTTTTTGGTTAAAGCTTTGGGGATTTTGGGAAGAGACCACAGAGTCAGGTAGTGTGTTCCAAGCATTAACAACTCTGTTACAGAAGTCATATTTTCTGCAATCAAGATTGAAGCGGTTAACAATAAGTTTAAATCTATTGTTTGCTCTTATATTGTTGTGATTGAAGCTGAAGTAGTCTTTAACAGGAAGGACATTGCAATAGATGATTCTATTAGATGATAGATGATTCTAATAGATGATAGAGGACCTTAAACTTGCCAAGTTTGAAAACAGGATGAATTTGAAATTTAGTTGAAGTTTTCTTTTATTTTCTCTCTCTCTCTCTCTTTTTAGTTGTATTATTGTAATTACTGTTAACACAATTTAGTTATAGTTATTAGCTTTTTTTAATATTTTTATTTTATTTTATAAACAAACAGTGGTGAAATCTAAATTTCTTTCCTACCGGTTCTGTGGGCGTGGCTTGGTGGGCGTGCATGGTGGGGAGGGTCATGTGACTGGGTGGGCGTGGCTATGTGACGGGGGATCAAAAGACAGAAACTCACTAACAATGCTGGAGCAGGGTTGGATTAGATGACCTCCAGGTCTCCTTCCCGCCCTGGATTATCCTCTGAAGCTGCGTCTAGTGCCAGGTTTGTAGTCTCCTTTTCCTCTCTCCCACCTATCCCCCTTTCATTCTTTCTTTCTTTTTCTTTCTTTTTCTTTCTATCTTTCTCTCTCTCTCTCTCTATCTCAAACGAACCCCCTCATTTTTTGCCTAGCAGGCTTCAGTTTTTTTACCTTTTAAGAAATGCTTTTAAAAGTAAAAAAAAAAGCCTCCGATGATCAGGCACCTCAGCTGAGATTGTCAGAGCCTTGTTTTAAGCCTTTAAAAGCATTTTTCTTACAACTCTTTAGCCGAAGAGATTGTTGTGACTCATCCTCCCTCCTCTCCTCAGCCGGGCCCCTCCCATCTCCAACCAGGCCTTTTATCAGACTCCGAGTCTGATAATGAAGATGAACGGCCTGTCATGCCTCCAGCCCCCAGCCCTGGCCCCATTCCCGGAGAGGATTCCAGGAGTAAACGGACAAGCCCGATAAACTTCACTCCTACAGCATGTGAGCAGGAAGCCAGCCAGGTGCTGGAATTAGTTATAGCAGATCCAGCTGAAGACAATTCAGTGTGGGTGGACCCTCGCTTCCGGAGATCTGAGAGGCGACGCCAGCAGAAGGAGGGGTGGGGCAGGCCTGGATAAATGCTGAGTCATGGAGCCACACCCCACAGCCTATATAAAGGACCTGCTTTTGGCATTCCAACCTTGAGTCAAGCAAAGTCTTATCTAGTTTGCTGATATCGGACTCTTTCGCTGAAGTCACAACTTGGACTCCTGCCTGCCCTGATAAACCTCGAAGGAACTTGGCAAGCTGCAAAGGCTTCGTTGCCAAGTTTGTTACGGACTTCCTTGATTCGTGCGTCGGAGTGGGAGTGGGACACGACAGAGATTGTTAAAAAAAATGCTTTTAAAAGTAAAAAAAACCCCAAAACCCTCTAATGATGGTGTGGCTCAGCTGGACATGGGTGGAGGGGCAGGGATTTTTGCTACCGGTTCTCCAAACCACCCGCCACCATCGCTACCGGATCGGACAATCCAGTCTGAACTGGGAACATTTCACACCTGGGCGGGGGGGGGGGCGCTATACATAATACATAAAAAGCCATCAGTTAGAGAACTTGTGATGGATTAACATTTTGGGGACCAAATTCAAGAACGCTGTCGAAATCATTCTGTAATTTAGTCCAGCCGAAATCAGTAAAAAGGGTTAGCGGTATTCCTCAACTAACGACCGCAATTGAGCCCAAAGCGTACATTGCTGAGTGAGAAATGGATCATGTGAGTTCTGACCCGTTTTACGATATATATTTTTCTCGCCACATTTGTAAAGTGAATCACTGCCGTTCTTCAATTAGTAACACGGCTGTTAAGTGAATCGGACGTCCCCAATGACTTGGCTTGTCAGAAGGTCACAAAAAGAGGATCGCAGGACCCCCGGGACACTGCAACTGTCATAAATGAGAGTCGGTTGTCATGCGGCCGAACGCAAATCACGTGACCATGAGGAATGCCGCAATGGCCGTAAGGGTGAAAAATGGTCATAAATCACTTTTATGATTTATGTGACGAACGGTCACTAAGCGAATTGTTGTAAGTCGAGCACTGCTGTCTCTGCACTTTCCATTGCTTCAGAAAGAGGCAGATCATAACCAAATGCATATATGAGGACGGGGAGCTGGCCAAGGGGAGCAGCTTTTGGGCCTGGGGCAGTGGTGGGTTTCAATTTTTTTTACTACCGGTTCTGTGGGCTTGGCATGGTGGGCATGGCATTGCTTGGTGGGTGTGGCTTGGTGGGCGTGGCAGGGGAAGGATACTGCAAAATCTCCATTCCCTCCCCACTCCAGAGGAAGGATACTGCAAAATCTCCATTCCCTCCCCACTCCAGAGGAAGGATACTGCAAAATCTCCATTCCCTCCCCACTCCAGAGGAAGGATACTGCAAAATCTCCATTCCCTCCCCACTCCAGAGATAGAATACTGGAAAATTTCAATTCCCAATCTACTCTAGGGGAAGGATATTACAAAATCTCCATTCTCACTCGACTTCAAAGGAAGCATACTGCAAAATCTCCATTCCCACTCTACTTCAGGGAAGGATACTACAAAACCTCCATTCCCACTCAATTCCATGGGAAGGATATTGCAAACTCTCCATTCCCACTCCACTTCAGGGGAGGAATACTGCAAAATCTCCATTCCCTCCCCACTCCGGAGGAAGGATACTGCAAAATCTCCATTCCCTCCCCACTCCGGAGGAAGGATACTGCAAAATCTCCATTCCCTCCCCACTCCGGAGGAAGGATACTGCAAAATCTCCATTCCCTCCCCACTCCAGGGGAAGGATACTGCAAAATCTCCATCCTCACCCCACTCCAGGGGAAGGATACTGCAAAATCTCCATCCTCAGCCCACTCCAGAGGAAGGATACTGCAAAATCTCCATTCCCTCCCCACTCCAGAGGAAGGATACTGCAAAATCTCCATCCCTCCCCACTCCAGGGGAAGGATACTGCAAAATCTCCATCCTCACCCCACTCCAGGGGAAGGATACTGCAAAATCTCCATTCCCTCCCCACTCCAGAGGAAGGATACTGCAAAATCTCCATTCCCTCCCCACTCCAGAGGAAGGATACTGCAAAATCTCCATCCCTCCCCACTCCAGGGGAAGGATACTGCAAAATCTCCATTCCTCCCACTCCAGAGGAAGGATACTGCAAAATCTCCATTCCTCCCACTCCAGAGGAAGGATACTGCAAAATCTCCATTCCTCCCACTCCAGAGGAAGGATACTGCAAAATCTCCATTCCTCCCACTCCAGGGAAAGGATACTGCAAAATCTCCATCCCCACCCCACTCCAGAGGAAGGATACTGCAAAATCTCCATTCCCTCCCCACTCCAGAGGAAGGATACTGCAAAATCTCCATTCCCTCCCCACTCCAGAGGAAGGATACTGCAAAATCTCCATTCCCTCCCCACTCCAGAGGAAGGATACTGCAAAATCTCCATTCCCTCCCCACTCCAGGGGCAGATTACTGCAAAATCTCCATTCCTCCCACTCCAGAGGAAGGATACTGCAAAATCTCCATTCCTCCCACTCCAGAGGAAGGATACTGCAAAATCTCCATTCCCTCCCCACTCCAGAGGAAGGATACTGCAAAATCTCCATTCCCTCCCCACTCCAGAGGAAAGATACTGCAAAGTCTCCATTCCTCCCACTCCAGAGGAAGGATACTGCAAAATCTCCATTCCTCCCACTCCAGAGGAAGGATACTGCAAAATCTCCATTCCTCCCACTCCAGAGGAAGGATACTGCAAAATCTCCATTCCTCCCACTCCAGAGGAAGGATACTGCAAAATCTCCATTCCTCCCACTCCAGAGGAAGGATACTGCAAAATCTCCATTCCTCCCACTCCAGAGGAAGGATACTGCAAAATCTCCATTCCTCCCACTCCAGAGGAAGGATACTGCAAAATCTCCATTCCTCCCACTCCAGAGGAAGGATACTGCAAAATCTCCATTCCTCCCACTCCAGAGGAAGGATACTGCAAAATCTCCATTCCCTCCCACTCCAGAGGAAGGATACTGCAAAATCTCCATTCCTCCCACTCCAGAGGAAGGATACTGCAAAATCTCCATTCCTCCCACTCCAGAGGAAGGATACTGCAAAATCTCCATTCCTCCCACTCCAGAGGAAGGATACTGCAAAATCTCCATTCCTCCCACTCCAGAGGAAGGATACTGCAAAATCTCCATTCCTCCCACTCCAGAGGAAGGATACTGCAAAATCTCCATTCCTCCCACTCCAGAGGAAGGATACTGCAAAATCTCCATTCCTCCCACTCCAGAGGAAGGATACTGCAAAATCTCCATTCCTCCCACTCCAGAGGAAGGATACTGCAAAATCTCCATTCCTCCCACTCCAGAGGAAGGATACTGCAAAATCTCCATTCCTCCCACTCCAGAGGAAGGATACTGCAAAATCTCCATTCCTCCCACTCCAGAGGAAGGATACTGCAAAATCTCCATTCCTCCCACTCCAGAGGAAGGATACTGCAAAATCTCCATTCCTCCCACTCCAGAGGAAGGATACTGCAAAATCTCCATTCCTCCCACCCCAGGGGAAGGATACTGCAAAATCTCCATCCTCACCCCACTGCAGGGGAAGGATACTGCAAAATCTCCATTCCCTCCCCACTCCAGGGGAAGGATACTGCAAAATCTCCATTCCCTCCCCACTCCAGAGGAAGGATACTGCAAAATCTCCATCCCTCCCCACTCCAGGGGAAGGATACTGCAAAATCTCCATCCTCACCCCACTCCAGGGGAAGGATACTGCAAAATCTCCATTCCCTCCCCACTCCAGAGGAAGGATACTGCAAAATCTCCATCCCTCCCCACTCCAGGGGAAGGATACTGCAAAATCTCCATTCCCTCCCCACTCCAGAGGAAGGATACTGCAAAATCTCCATCCCTCCCCACTCCAGGGGAAGGATACTGCAAAATCTCCATTCCCTCCCCACTCCAGAGGAAGGATACTGCAAAATCTCCATTCCCTCCCCACTCCAGAGGAAGGATACTGCAAAATCTCCATCCCTCCCCACTCCAGGGGAAGGATACTGCAAAATCTCCATCCTCACCCCACTCCAGGGGAAGGATACTGCAAAATCTCCATCCTCAGCCCACTCCAGAGGAAGGATACTGCAAAATCTCCATCCCTCCCCACTCCAGGGGAAGGATACTGCAAAATCTCCATTCCCTCCCCACTCCAGAGGAAGGATACTGCAAAATCTCCATCCCTCCCACTCCAGAGGAAGGATACTGCAAAATCTCCATTCCTCCCACTCCAGAGGAAGGATACTGCAAAATCTCCATTCCTCCCACTCCAGAGGAAGGATACTGCAAAATCTCCATTCCCTCCCCACTCCAGAGGAAAGATACTGCAAAGTCTCCATTCCTCCCACTCCAGAGGAAGGATACTGCAAAATCTCCATTCCTCCCACTCCAGAGGAAGGATACTGCAAAATCTCCATTCCTCCCACTCCAGAGGAAGGATACTGCAAAATCTCCATTCCTCCCACTCCAGAGGAAGGATACTGCAAAATCTCCATTCCTCCCACTCCAGAGGATTATCAACGCTTCTTTGTTGGAAGGGTTTTCCTGCCGCCTTGAAAGATTCTATTCTATTCTATTCTATTTATTCTATTCTATTCTGCATTCTATTCTATTCTATTCTATTCTATTCTATTCTATTCTATTCTATTCTATTTATTCTGCATTCTATTCTGCATTCTATTCTATTCTATTCTATTCTATTCTATTCTATTTATTCTGCATTCTATTCTATTCTATTCTATTCTGCATTCTATTCTATTCTATTCTATTCTATTCTATTCTATTCTATTCTATTCTATTCTATTCTATTCTATTCTATTCTATTCTATTCTATTCTATTCTATTCTATTCTATTCTATTCTATTCTATTCTATTCTATTCTATTCTATTCTATTCTATTCTATTCTATTCTATTCTATTCTATTCTATTCTATTCTATTCTATTCTATTCTATTCTATTCTATTCTATTCTATTCTATTCTATTCTATTCTATTCTATTCTATTCTATTCTATTCTATTCTATTCTATTCTATTCTATTCTATTCTATTCTATTCTATTCTATTCTATTCTATTCTATTCTATTCTATTCTATTCTATTCTATTCTATTCTATTCTATTCTATTCTATTCTATTCTATTCTATTCTATTCTATTCTATTCTATTCTATTCTATTCTATTCTATTCTATTCTATTCTATTCTATTCTATTCTATTCTATTCTATTCTATTCTATTCTATTCTATTCTATTCTATTCTATTCTATTCTATTCTATTCTATTCTATTCTATTCTATTCTATTCTATTCTATTCTATTCTATTCTATTCTATTCTATTCTATTCTATTCTATTCTATTCTATTCTATTCTATTCTATTCTATTCTATTCTATTCTATTCTATTCTATTCTATTCTATTCTATTCTATTCTATTCTATTCTATTCTATTCTATTCTATTCTATTCTATTCTATTCTATTCTATTCTATTCTATTCTATTCTATTCTAAAAATCACATCTAATTTCCAATATCTAGCTATTATAATTCTACCTTGGGATGATCCAAGCGAGGGAGAGGAGGCACGTCTTGTTGAGCCCATTTGGGATGAGTTTGACCCTGTGGCTCCCGAGGACGTCGACAGGTTGTTGGGGAGGCTGCACGGCACGACATGTTTACTGGACCTGTGTCCTTCCTGGCTGGTACTGGCCACTCAGGCGGTGACACGAGGCTGGCTCCAGAGGATTATCAACGCTTCTTTGTTGGAAGGGGTTTTCCCTGCCGCCTTGAAAGAGGCGGTGGTGGACTTCCGGTGGTTTCGTTTTCCCCGAGAAGGACGCCTGGAATGGCGTCCCGAACTGAGATTCTGTAAAAGTTGGTGAAACAGCGGGAGAACGGCTGTTAGCCAGCTTCAAAGCTTTTCTCTGGGTGAAAGAGAATTAGCCAGAGCGGCTGGAGAGCAGAAGATTGCCCCAGGGGCTCTGCTTTCTTATGCAGAGTCTCGGAGGGCTGCCTGCATAACCCAGCCCCCTCCAGACTCGGCTCGATCCTGTTAATTAAGCAGGACAAGAGGAAAACGCCCACCTCTGCTCAATTGATTCCGTTTTGAATAACTTCAAGCAGACGGGGACAAATACAAGCGATCGATTACTGGGGAAGCAAGAAGAGAGCTGACTTCTACTCCTTTTTAAAAGGGGAAAACTTTTTCTCACTTGAACTTAGTGAAGGAAGAAATGGCGTCTGAAAGGAAGTGGATTGGAGGCTGCTTGTGAGAGAAAGCGAAGTTCGTCTTTGTGGATTTTAGCTGAATAGAAGCTTTCCAGAGGAGGCAAGGTGAAAGTTTTTATTTTACAACTTTAATTGGAGACTTTTTGAGACTTTGAGATTTACTAATTTTAATTAGAGACTTTACTTAAATTAAAATGGCTTCTAAGCCACCAAAAGCTCCCATGACGAGAAGGGGGTCTGAAACTAATTTAGAAGATATATTAAAGGAACAGAACAGAGTTTCTGAAGAGCGATTTAAAGAAATTATGAATAATATTCATGGTGTGAAGGATCAACTTAGGGAAGAAATTAAAGAGACTAATAAAAAAATTAGAGAAGATTTATTGATGGTTTTCAAGGTTTGGCAAAAAATTTGGAAGTAATGGAGGATAAAGTGGAAGTAATTAGTCAAGCAAATCAGTATTTGGATAATAAAGTTGGAGAGCTTCAAAATAAAGTGGATAAAAATGAGGATCATGTGGTGGTATTGCAATATAGAGCATTGGAGAAGGCTTTGAGAATTAGGGGTCTTCAAGACCGAAAGGAAGAAGACCTTAAAAAAGTTATATCAGAAGCCGTAGCTGAAATGTTAGGCATGGACCCTCGAGAAGTTGATTTTCAAATTGATAAGGCATACAGGGTTAATTCTTGGGTAGCGAGGCAGAAAAAGCTCCCAAGAGATATTGTAATTTATTTTTTAACTTCTACAATAAGAAATCAGATTTTGCAAGCTACATACCAAAAGAAATTGCAAATAGCAGAACAGGAGGTGTTGGTTTTGAAAGAGATCCCTGCTAAAATGTTAAAGGATAGAAGGGATTTTAGGTTTTTTACACAAGAGCTTAAGAAGCATCAGATTCAATATAGATGGGAGGTTCCAATTGGTTTAACAGTATTTTTTCAAGGCAGGAGATATCGAATTGATACTGAACTGAAAGCAAAAGATTTTCTTTTTAATGTATTGAAAGTGGATGTAGAAACAGTGGATAAAAGTCTTCAAGAGAAACAGAGTGGGGAAGCTGAAACTGCACCTGTGATATCAGTCCTCAAGAACAATCTCAGGAACAAAGAGTGACAAGGGAGCTATTAGGCGTAAGGAGATGAAGGACCGACTTCAAAGACAAGAACGGGATCCTACTACTGAAGCTGTGGGAGGAGCCAAGCCGAAGAGTGAGGGTCTTCAGCTAATTGCTCAGAAGCTTCAAGAGGCCAGAGATGGCAAATAAATTTTTGACATGGAATGTTAATGGTTTAAATTCAGCACAGAAAAGAAGAAAAATATTCCATTATTTGAAACAATTTAAAATGATGTGATATGTTTGCAAGAGACACATATAAAATTATCAGATCAGAAATATTTGATTAATTCAAATTAGGTAAACATTTTGTTTCTTCTGCTCGAATAAGAAAAATGGTATAGTTATATATTTGAAGAAAAATATATCAAGTAAATTAATTGAAACGGACATTCAAGGAAGATATATTGCTATTGAATTGATTTTAGAAGGAAAAGACACTTGTGATTGGCATATATGCACCTAATCAACAACAAGAAAAATTTTATAAATTGTTACATGAAAATTGACTTTTGGGACTATAAAACATTTATTATATTAGGGATTGGAATGGTGTAATGGACATTAGAAAAGATAAAAGAACTCTTTCTAAGAAAATTCCTATGCATGCAAAATTGCCTAAATCTTTTTGATTTGATGGAAGATTTTGAGTTGAAAGATATATGGAGAAGGCAGAATTTTGATGATAGAGATTATACTTATTTTTCGGATAGGCATCAATCTTTTTCACGTATTGATTTTATATTAATTACCAATGACTTGCTTTCTAGGGTTAGGAAAACAAAGATATTTCCAAGGTGTTTAACTGATCATAGTCCGGTATGGATGGAGTTGCAATATGAAGGTGGAAGAAGATCATGGAGAATAAATGAAAATTTGTTTAGATATGAGGATAATGTAAATCAATGTAAAAAACAAATGAAAGAATTTTGATTATAATTTGGGAAAGGGAACTTGATAGAAATGGTGTGGACGCGAGCAAGGCCTTTATGAGAGGAAACTTGATATATATTAATAGTAGACAGAGGAGAAAACTACAAAAACAGCGTAGGGATTTAGAAGAGGAAATTCAGAGGAAACAACAATTATTGGTACATAATCCACATGATTTAAAAACTATTGAGGCGATAAAGATATTACAGAGTCAATTTAATATGTTAATGGCAGATCAGGTGGCAACCAATATACAATATGCTAAACATAATACTTTTTGTAATGCCAATAAATCAGGGAGGTGGTTGGCTTATATGTTAAGGAAAAGACAGAAAGCACGTACTATTGAAGGAATTGAATACAAGGGTAAAGTGCGATTTCAACAGGATAAAATTAAAAAAGCTTTCTTGGAATATTATACAAATTTATATGCCAGAGATACAATATTGAATATGGATATTGATAAATATTTGAAAGAATATAAGGTTAAAGGTTTAACTAATGAACAAAGGGAAGAGAAACAGAGTGGGAAGCTGAAACTGCACCTGTGATATCAGTCCTCAAGAACAAAGAGTGACAAGGGAGCTATTAGGCGTAAGGAGATGGAGGAACGACTTCAAAGACAAGAACGGATTCTACTACTGAAGCTGTGGGAGGAGCCAAGCCGAAGAGTGAGGGTCTTCAGCTAATTGCTCAGAAGCTTCAAGAGGCCAGAGATGGCAAATAAATTTTTGACATGGAATGTTAATGGTTTAAAATTCAGCACAGAAAAGAAGAAAAATATTCCATTATTTGAAACAATTTAAAATGATGTGATATGTTTGCAAGAGACACATATAAAATTATCAGATCAGAAATATTTGATTAATTGAAACGGACATTCAAGGAAGATATATTGCTATTGAATTGATTTTATATTAATTACCAATGACTTGCTTTCTAGGGTTAGGAAAACAAAGATATTTCCAAGGTGCTTAACTGATCATAGTCCGGTATGGATGGAGTTGCAATATGAAGGTGGAAGAAGATCATGGAGAATAAATGAAAATTTGTTTAGATATGAGGATAATGTAAATCAATGTAAAAAACAAATGAAAGAATTTTGATTATAATTTGGGAAAGGGAACTTGATAGAAATGGTGTGGACGCGAGCAAGGCCTTTATGAGAGGAAACTTGATATATATTAATAGTAGACAGAGGAGAAAACTACAAAACAGCGAGGGATTTAGAAGAGGAAATTCAGAGGAAACAACAATTATTGGTACATAATCCACATGATTTAAAAACTATTGAGGCGATAAAGATATTACAGAGTCAATTTAATATGTTAATGGCAGATCAGGTGGCAACCAATATACAATATGCTAAACATAATACTTTTTGTAATGCCAATAAATCAGGGAGGTGGTTGGCTTATATGTTAAGGAAAAGACAGAAAGCACGTACTATTGAAGGAATTGAATACAAGGGTAAAGTGCGATTTCAACAGGATAAAATTAAAAAAGCTTTCTTGGAATATTATACAAATTTATATGCCAGAGATACAATATTGAATATGGATATTGATAAATATTTGAAAGAATATAAGGTTAAAGGTTTAACTAATGAACAAAGGGAAGAGTTGAATCGGCCTATAACTTCTGAGGAAATTATTTGGGTAATAAAGCAATTAAAAATAGGGAAATCCCCGGGCACAGATGGACTTACAGCAATATATTATAAAAGTTACAGGATGAGATAGTTGGTCCACTTATGGAGTTATTTAATCAGATATTGAGGGGAGGAGGAGTACCACCATCATGGAGGACTACTTTTATTTCATTGATACCAAAAGAGGATCAGGATTGTACTAAGCCTGGGAATTATAGACCAATTTCACTCTTGAATAATGATTATAAGATTTTTGCAAAAATAATGGCAAATAGGTTAATGGAAATTGTACAACAAAGGATCCACACTGACCAGTCTGGTTTTATAAAAGGGAGACAAATGAGGAATAACGTTAGGCAGATAGTGAATATATTGGAATACTTGGAAAAGAAAAATCAGATTCCGGCAGCGTTTATATTTTTGGATGCAGAGAAAGCTTTTGATCGTTTGCATTGTGAATTTTATTTAAATTAACAGACAAAATGCAATTTGGAAATGGTTTTATACGAATACTTAGGGCAATTTATGGAGAGCAAACAGCTCAGATAATAATTAATGGTAGTTTGACAGATAGTTTTAAAATTGCGAAAGGAACAAGGCAGGGTGTCCTTTATCACCTTTATTGTTTATTTTATCTTTGGAACCTTTATTGGATAAGATAAGAGAGTTAAGGGAGATAGAGGGTATTAGAATTAGAAGATATGAATATAAAGTCAGAGCATTTGCAGATGATTTGGTTGTTATGTTGACTCAGCCTATAAATTCGAGTGTATATTTGTTGGAAGTAATTAATCAATATGGAAGGGTCTCAGGGTTTAAAGTGAATCAAAATAAAACAAAAGTGTTAACCAAAAATATGATTAAGAACCAGAAAGAAAAACTAGAGGAAATAACAGGATTTGAAATTGTAAAAAAGGTTAAATATTTAGGAGTCTTTCTTACATCATCAAATGGAAATTGTATAAGAATAATTATGATGTGTTATGGAAAAAATTCAGAAGGAAATGAATACTTGGAAAAATTACAATTATCTTTGTTAGGAGAATAGCAGCTATAAAATGAATGTTTTGCCTAAATTCTTGTTCTTGTTTCAGATGATACCAATAATTAAGAAAGATAAAAATTTGGATGAATGGCAGATTGGAATTAATAAATTTATATGGGAAGGGAAAAAAGCGAGAGTCAAAATGAAAATAATGCAAGATACACGGGAAAGAGGAGGATTAAAAATGCCTAATTTAAAATTGTATTATGAAGCAGTTGTTCTTTCGGTATTAAGTGATTGGTTTAATTTGACGGAGGAAAGGATTTTGAATATAGAAGGTTATGATTTATTATATGGTTGGCATGCATATTTATTGTATGATAAGAAAGTAGATAAAGCTTTTAAGAATCATGTGTTGAGAATTTCTCTTCTGCGTGTCTGGAAAAAATATTATTATAAGTTAAATTACAAAATTCCTATATGGGCATGTCCTAGGCACGCAGTAGAGAATATAAATATAGAACAGGAACAAGAAATGATTACTTATAAAGATCTTTTATACAATGAGAGGAAATTTACAACTAAAATCTTTGGATACATTAAAAGAAGAAGGGAGGAATTATACTTGGTTTCAATATGGACAGTTAAAGGCTAGATGGAAAGAAGATCAGAAAATTGGTATCATTCAAAATGAAGAAAATTTGGTTAAACAAATTAGAAATCAAACTCAGGGGCATATAAAGAGATTGTATACTGTGTTGATAGAAATAGATTCTGAAAGAGATTTAATAAAGGATTGTATGATAAAATGGGCACAGAATATTCAAGAACCAATAATGTTGGAAACATGGGAAAAATTTGGGTTAGAAATGTTAAATTTACGCAAGCGCAGAATTTAAGGGAAAAATTTTTATAAGATGTTTTATAGATGGCATTTAGATCCTAAGAAATTATCATGTATGTATCCAGATATGCAAGCGAAATGTTGGAGATGTAATTGTGATGATGCTACATATTTTCATGTATGGTGGACTTGTAAGAAAATTAAGTCTTTTTGGATAAGAATCTGGTGGATTATGCAGAATGTTTTGAAGAAGAAGATAAAGTTCCTACCGCAATTTTTCCTTTTGGGAATAACAACGGACTGTACAGTGATTGAGACTAAGTTGATTTTGAACTTAATAACAGCAGCACGACTGTTGATTGGACAATATTGGAAGAAAAAAGAATTACCCACAATAGAAGAATGGATATTGAAAGTTTCCAATTTGGCTGAGATGGCTAAAATCTCAGCCTTCTTGAAAGACAGTACTCAAGAAAAATATTTAAATGAATGGAAGAACTGGATTGATTATATTCAAATTAGAAATCAAACTCAGGGGCATATAAAGAGATTGTATACTGTGTTGATAGAACTAGATTCTGAAAGAGATTTAATAAAGGATTGTATGATAAAATGTGCACAGAATATTCAAGAACCAATAATGTTGGAAACATGGGAAAAATTTGGGTTAGAAATGTTAAATTTACGCAAGCGCAGAATTTAAGGAAAATTTTTATAAGATGTTTTATAGATGGCATTTAGATCCTAAGAAATTATCATGTATGTATCCAGATATGCAAGCGAAATGTTGGAGATGTAATTGTGATGATGCTACATATTTTCATGTATGGTGGACTTGTAAGAAAATTAAGTCTTTCTGGATAAGAATCTGGTGGATTATGCAGAATGTTTTGAAGAAGAAGATAAAGTTCCTACCGCAATTTTTCCTTTTGGGAATAACAACGGACTGTACAGTGATTGAGACTAAGTTGATTTTGAACTTAATAACAGCAGCACGACTGTTGATTGGACAATATTGGAAGAAAAAAGAATTACCCACAATAGAAGAATGGATATTGAAAGTTTCCAATTTGGCTGAGATGGCTAAAATCTCAGCCTTCTTGAAAGATAGTACTCAAGAAAAATATTTAAATGAATGGAAGAACTGGATTGATTATATTCAAAATAGATATCAGATTAAGAAATTTCGGATTGCTTTTGAATGAAGGATGTTATTTTGATTTTAATGGAAGAAGTCAGGTTATGTGAGAGAAAGATTATAATTGTGTTAGATTTTAAAAATTTAATGTATGACTGTTTTGTTTAAGGAACTATACCTTGTGTTTGCTCCGGGAAGTCCGGGGAGGGGGTTTAGGAGGGAGGGGAGGGGAAAAATTTGGTTAAACAAATTAGAAATCAAACTCAGGGGCATATAAAGAGATTGTATACTGTGTTGATAGAAATAGATTCTGAAAGAGATTTAATAAAGGATTGTATGATAAAATGGGCACAGAATATTCAAGAACGAATAATGTTGGAAACATGGGAAAAATTTGGTTAAACAAATTAGAAATCAAACTCAGGGGCATATAAAGAGATTGTATACTGTGTTGATAGAAATAGATTCTGAAAGAGATTTAATAAAGGATTGTATGATAAGAAAGTAGATAAAGCTTTTAAGAATCATGTGTTGAGAATTTCTCTTCTGCGTGTCTGGAAAAAATATTATTATAAGTTAAATTACAAAATTCCTATATGGGCATGTCCTAGGCACGCAGTAGAGAATATAAATATAGAACAGGAACAAGAAATGATTACTTATAAAGATCTTTTATACAATGAGAGGAGAAATTTACAACTAAAATCTTTGGATACATTAAAAGAAGAAGGGAGGAATTATACTTGGTTTCAATATGGACAGTTAAAGGCTAGATGGAAAGAAGATCAGAAAATTGGTATCATTCAAAATGAAGAAAATTTGGTTAAACAAATTAGAAATCAAACTCAGGGGCATATAAAGAGATTGTATACTGTGTTGATAGAAATAGATTCTGAAAGAGATTTAATAAAGGATTGTATGATAAGAAAGTAGATAAAGCTTTTAAGAATCATGTGTTGAGAATTTCTCTTCTGCGTGTCTGGAAAAAATATTATTATAAGTTAAATTACAAAATTCCTATATGGGCATGTCCTAGGCACGCAGTAGAGAATATAAATATAGAACAGGAACAAGAAATGATTACTTATAAAGATCTTTTATACAATGAGAGGGAAATTTACAACTAAAATCTTTGGATACATTAAAAGAAGAAGGGAGGAATTATACTTGGTTTCAATATGGACAGTTAAAGGCTAGATGGAAAGAAGATCAGAAAATTGGTATCATTCAAAATGAAGAAAATTTGGTTAAACAAATTAGAAATCAAACTCAGGGGCATATAAAGAGATTGTATACTGTGTTGATAGAAATAGATTCTGAAAGAGATTTAATAAAGGATTGTATGATAAGAAAGTAGATAAAGCTTTTAAGAATCATGTGTTGAGAATTTCTCTTCTGCGTGTCTGGAAAAATATTATTATAAGTTAAATTACAAAATTCCTATATGGGCATGTCCTAGGCACGCAGTAGAGAATATAAATATAGAACAGGAACAAGAAATGATTACTTATAAAGATCTTTTATACAATGAGAGGGAAATTTACAACTAAAATCTTTGGATACATTAATGGAAGAAGTCAGGTTATGTGAGAGAAAGATTATAATTGTGTTAGATTTTAAAAATTTAATGTATGACTGTTTTGTTTAAGGAACTATACCTTGTGTTTGCTCCGGGAAGTCCGGGGAGGGGGTTTAGGAGGGAGGGGAGGGGAAAAATTTAATTGTAATAAAAATAAAATAAAATAAAATAAAATAAAATAAAATAAAATAAAATAAAATAAAATAAAATAAAATAAAATAAAATAAAATAAAATAAAATAAAATAAAATAAAATAAAATAAAATAAAATAAAATAAAATAAAATAAAATAAAATAAAATAAAATAAAATAAAATAAAATAAAATAAAATAAAATAAAATAAAATAAAATAAAATAAAATAAAATAAAATAAAATAAAATAAAATAAAATAAAATAAAATAAAATAAAATAAAATAAAATAAAATAAAATAAAATAAAATAAAATAAAATAAAATAAAATAAAATAAAATAAAATAAAATAAAATAAAATAAAATAAAATAAAATAAAATAAAATAAAATAAAATAAAATAAAATAAAATAAAATAAAATAAAATAAAATAAAATAAAATAAAATAAAATAAAATAAAATAAAATAAAATAAAATAAAATAAAATAAAATAAAATAAAATAAAATAAAATAAAATAAAATAAAATAAAATAAAATAAAATAAAATAAAATAAAATAAAATAAAATAAAATAAAATAAAATAAAATAAAATAAAATAAAATAAAATAAAATAAAATAAAATAAAATAAAATAAAATAAAATAAAATAAAATAAAATAAAATAAAATAAAATAAAATAAAATAAAATAAAATAAAATAAAATAAAATAAAATAAAATAAAATAAAATAAAATAAAATAAAATAAAATAAAATAAAATAAAATAAAATAAAATAAAATAAAATAAAATAAAATAAAATAAAATAAAATAAAATAAAATAAAATAAAATAAAATAAAATAAAATAAAATAAAATAAAATAAAATAAAATAAAATAAAATAAAATAAAATAAAATAAAATAAAATAAAATAAAATAAAATAAAATAAAATAAAATAAAATAAAATAAAATAAAATAAAATAAAATAAAATAAAATAAAATAAAATAAAATAAAATAAAATAAAATAAAATAAAATAAAATAAAATAAAATAAAATAAAATAAAATAAAATAAAATAAAATAAAATAAAATAAAATAAAATAAAATAAAATAAAATAAAATAAAATAAAATAAAATAAAATAAAATAAAATAAAATAAAATAAAATAAAATAAAATAAAATAAAATAAAATAAAATAAAATAAAATAAAATAAAATAAAATAAAATAAAATAAAATAAAATAAAATAAAATAAAATAAAATAAAATAAAATAAAATAAAATAAAATAAAATAAAATAAAATAAAATAAAATAAAATAAAATAAAATAAAATAAAATAAAATAAAATAAAATAAAATAAAATAAAATAAAATAAAATAAAATAAAATAAAATAAAATAAAATAAAATAAAATAAAATAAAATAAAATAAAATAAAATAAAATAAAATAAAATAAAATAAAATAAAATAAAATAAAATAAAATAAAATAAAATAAAATAAAATAAAATAAAATAAAATAAAATAAAATAAAATAAAATAAAATAAAATAAAATAAAATAAAATAAAATAAAATAAAATAAAATAAAATAAAATAAAATAAAATAAAATAAAATAAAATAAAATAAAATAAAATAAAATAAAATAAAATAAAATAAAATAAAATAAAATAAAATAAAATAAAATAAAATAAAATAAAATAAAATAAAATAAAATAAAATAAAATAAAATAAAATAAAATAAAATAAAATAAAATAAAATAAAATAAAATAAAATAAAATAAAATAAAATAAAATAAAATAAAATAAAATAAAATAAAATAAAATAAAATAAAATAAAATAAAATAAAATAAAATAAAATAAAATAAAATAAAATAAAATAAAATAAAATAAAATAAAATAAAATAAAATAAAATAAAATAAAATAAAATAAAATAAAATAAAATAAAATAAAATAAAATAAAATAAAATAAAATAAAATAAAATAAAATAAAATAAAATAAAATAAAATAAAATAAAATAAAATAAAATAAAATAAAATAAAATAAAATAAAATAAAATAAAATAAAATAAAATAAAATAAAATAAAATAAAATAAAATAAAATAAAATAAAATAAAATAAAATAAAATAAAATAAAATAAAATAAAATAAAATAAAATAAAATAAAATAAAATAAAATAAAATAAAATAAAATAAAATAAAATAAAATCAAATAAAATAAATAAAATAAATAAATAAATAAATACCTATTATAATCATAATTCTAATCAATTCTTTTTCATATTTTGTTAATTCTATTTCCTTAATTACCAACAATAATATAGTTTCCACTCTCAATAGTGGAATACTTTCCCCATCATTTCAAATATCATTTTCTCCAATTGTTGCCAAAACTTTTTAACCTTATCACATTTGTACCACATATGTTCATAAGTCCCCAATTCCCCAATCACATTTGTACCACATATGTCCATAAGTCCCCAATTCCATCTCACATCTCCAACATTTTTTACTAATTTTTTTATCCATTTGTGACAATCTTACTGGAGTCAAATACCATTTCCAAACAACTTTATAATTATGCTCTTTAATACTTACGCTATGTCAAGCAATAGTCTTCATCCATTTGTATATTATATACAAAGTCAACTTTTATTGTCCCCAACAATCTGGGTCCTCATTTTACCTACCTTATAAAGGATGGAAGGCTGAGTCAACCTTGGGCCTGGTGGGACTTGAACCTGCAGTAATTGCAAGCAGCTGCTGTTAATAACAGACTGCATTAGTCTGTTGAGCCACCATCGCTATCTTTTAGTGTTCACGGGGTAGTCAAAACAAAACCAGATGGGAGAACTTCTAAGCAGATGTGCAGCTGAGCGCTGCTCCGGAGACGAAAGGGTGCACAACAGGATTATGAAATGTGTCGCTACAGCCTCGTAGCAGCATCTGTTGAAATTACCAGCTGTCTTTTTTATCATTCATCTGGAACGGATTCTCATCGCTCTTGATGTACGTACGGCAATCTGCAGCCGTTCTACTTTTGCTTCTGAGGCTCTTGAAAGAAGATTTCAATCGCAAAACTTTCACCAGCTACTCTAAGGACCAGACACAAGGGATCAGGATCTCACGTCAAGTTCTAATTCAGAAGATTATGTCAACGCCCTGAGTTCCAGTGACGCTGACTTATTACTTAAGCCTTGACCCAAGAATCTAGTCAGTCACCACTAAATTAGCGCTAGATAAAAGTCAACAGAATTTGAAGGGGGCTGTCCTTGGAACACTTGTGGGAACGTAATGACTCCAGACTGATAACTCTCTTAACTCTGCCTGCATTGGATCTTCTACATAAGGAACATTTTGTCCTTGTTGTGGTGGTCCACCAGCATCCTGTGGAGTTGGTAGAGGAGTTGGACAGTGAGAAGGCTGGGGAGGACCATGGGTTAATCCTGGAGTCACGGGAAAGCCTGGATGAGGGCTCTGCGTCAGAGGTAGAGATGGAGCCAGGGCCATCTGAGAGCAATGCGCAGACTCCGGAGCCTCCAGAGGTGGATAGCAGAGAGGCAGAGGAACAGGAGGAGCCTGTTCCTAGTGTACACATGTGAAGAGCTGCCAGAAGGCAAGAGCAGCTGAAGCAAAAAGGACAACTCAGGAGTAAGGCTTTTGGGTTCTTTGTAGGAAAGCAATGTTGCTACAATTGTTTCTTGTCAGCGTCTCCTGTTTCTGAACTTCGTGGAGTTCTAGCCAAGAAAAAGCCTTTGGCAGGGTGCCAAAGAAGACAAAGGTTTGTGATAAGGCCGAAGGACTTTTCCTGAAGGACTTTGTTTTGGAATTAATTTGGACTAAGCTGAGAATGAAGTAATTCCCAGCTGTTCTAATAAAATATGTTTGTTTAGGACTGATTGTGTCTGATAATAACTACTTGGGCCTAGGTCACAACATTTGTCCTTGTATCACAACTTCTGAAAGGAAGCAATTCTATTGGTTAATTGTTTTCACTCTTGGGAAATTTCTCCTTAATTCCAGGATGCTTCTCTCCTTGATTAGTTTCCATCCATTGTTTCTTATCCTGCCTTCGGATACTTCGGCAAATAAGTTGACCCCCCACCTCTTCTTCTTTGTAGCAGCCCCTCCAATATTGGAATACTGCTATCATGTCACCCTTAATCCTTTTCTCCAGACCAGCCAAACCCAGGGGTAAAATGCTATTGGATCGGACCGGATTGCGGAATCCGGTAATGATTGCGACCGATAGTTCAGCAATCCGGTAGCGATGGCAGAACAAAGCTCCGCCCACCCGGGTATCATTACGTCCTGGTTTTAACCAGGAAGTAATGTGTTTATTTCGTGCATGCGCAGAAGGTTTTGCGCATGAAAGTCTGTGTGCACGAGCAAAGCGACCTGGTAAGGAAGGTAAATAGATTTTACCCTGGCCAAGGATTGCGTTCGCGCAACATTGGAAACTCAGTAACATACCACCAGAGAGTCTGATTATCCAAAAATTATATGATTGCGCAGAAATGGATAGGCTTACTATAAAATTACAAGAAAAAGAAGATTCAGAATACTATGCAGTCTGGGATAATTGGTACACATGGACAATCAATAGAAATAGAAAACAATATATATATAATGCGTCTAGGAAGAGCCTTTGGGGATTTTTAAACAGGGAATTTTTAAAGGGGGGGAGGGTAAGGGCGGGTGTTGGGGGAAACCCGTCGGGGAGGGTATGTCCAGTCCTTGCACGTGCTCACGACACTATTTTAGTTGGTCCGAAGACAGGGGGGAGGGGTTTGAACAGAGCAGAGAGTACCATTCCATCAGTACGGTAAGTGGGAGGGGCAGATATGGCGGAGGCAGGGGGCCATATCGTCCTTTGGGAGCACGTGGTCGATGTTTAAAAGTGATCACGTGCTCCGGTCCCCCAGTCCTCACTCGTTCCCCGGATGGTCAAGATCCTCAGAGCTTGGGTCTTCGGCTGATGCTCTGCAATGCCCGGTCCGTGGTCAACAAGGCTCCCCTGATTTGTGACCTTATTCAGAGGGAGTCCACGGACTTTATGGGCATTATGAAGACCTGGTTGGGCACAGAAGGGGGTGTACCCCTGGTTGAACTGTGCCCTCCAGGTTTCCATGCATTCCATCAGCCGAGGGCCCAAGGTAGGGGTGGGGGGGTGGCGGTTGTGATTAGAGAAAGTCTGGAGGCGAGGGAGTCCACTGTTCCTCAGATAGCTGGCTGTGAATCCCTCCTTGTGAAGTGGGGCCACCGGAATCAGATGGGGCTGTTGATCACGTACCTGGCTCCTTGCTGCGTGACTACAGCCCTACCTGAACTACTAGAGGTGCTTGCTGGCGTGGCAGTTGAGGTTCCCAGACTTTTGGTCTTGGGAGATTTCAACTTGCCATCGGCCGGCTTGTCATCGACGGTGGTTCAGGAGTTCCAGGCCTCCATGACGGAATTGGACCTGATTCAAGTAACTGATGGCCCTACACACATTGGGGGAGGCGCGCTAGACTTGATTTTTATCTCTGGACAGTGGGTAAATGATCTGGTTTTAGGAGATATAGTGAAAGAACCAGTGTCATGGTCAGATCATTTTCTCCTTCGCCTAGACTTTCTGACCGCTGCTCCCTGCCGCAGGGAGACGGAGCCAATGCGTTGGTTCCGTCCCAGGCGCCTGATGGACCCGGAGAGGTTCCTGATGGAGCTTGGGCCGTTTCCTGAGGATCTTACCCACGGCATGACTGAAGAACTGGTTGCGGCTTGGGAACAGGCCGCAGCTGGGGCTTTGGACCGTGTCGTGCCTTTGCGGCCTCTGACCAGGCGTAGATCTCAATTGGCTCCCTGGTTCTCCGAGGAGCTGAGAGAGATGAAATGCCGGCGAAGACGCCTAGAGAGTATTTGGAGGTCCAGCCGTTCCGAGGCTGATCGGACACTAGTGAGGTCTTTTACTAAGACCTACCTAGTGGCAATGAGGGAGGCGAAGCATTCCTATATTTCCACCCTCATTGCATCGGCAGATAACCGTCCGGCCGCCCTGTTTCGGGTGACCCATTCCCTCCTTCAACAGGAGGGTCGGGATGACCCCCTACAGGGACGAGCTGAGGAGTTTAATGGTTATCTATACGATAAAATCGTTCAGCTTCGTGATGGCTTGGACCATGATTGCGATGATTCAGCCGAGATGGCAGAGACACGTCTTGTGGAGGTTATTTGGGATGAGTTTGATTCTGTGGCTCTCGAGGACATGGACAGGCTGCTGGGGAGGATGCATGCAACTACATGTTTACTGGACCCGTGTCCTTCCTGGTTAGTACTGGCTGCTCAGGAAGTGACACGAGGCTGGCTCCAGGGGATTATAAATGCTTCTTTGGTTGAAGGGGTTTTCCCCGCCGCCTTGAAAGAGGCGGTGGTGAGACCTCTCCTGAAGAAGCCTTCCCTGGACCCAGCTATTTTGGGAAATTACCGTCCAGTCTCCAACCTTCGCTTTTTAGCTAAGGTTGTAGAGAGTGTGGTTGCATGGCAGCTTCCCCAGTACCTGGAGGAAGCTGTCTATCTAGACCCGTTCCAGTCCGGCTTCCGACCCGGTTACAGCATGGAGACAGCTTTGGTCGCGTTGGTGGATGACCTCTGGAGGGCTAGGGACAGGGGTTGTTCCTCTGCCCTGGTCCTATTAGATCTCTCAGCGGCTTTTGATACCATCGACCATGGTATCCTGCTGCGCCGGTTGGAGGGAGTGGGAGTGGGAGGCACCGTTTATCAGTGGTTCTCCTCCTATCTTTCCGACCGGTCGCAGACGGTGTTGACAGGGGGGCAGAGGTCATCCTCGAGGTACCTCACTTGTGGGGTACCTCAGGGGTCGACTCTCTCACCTACCCTGTTCAACATCTATATGAAGCCGCTGGGTGAGGTCATCAGTGGTTTTGGGGTGAGTTATCATCTGTACGCGGATGATACCCAGCTGTACTTTTCCACCCCGGACCACCCCAACGAAGCGGTCGAAGTGCTGTCCCGGTGCCTGGAAGCTGTACGGGTCTGGATGGGGAGAAACAGACTCAAGCTCAATCCCGCCAAGACGGAGTGGCTGTGGATGCCGGCACCCCGGTTCAGTCAGCTGCAGCCGCAGCTGACTGTTGGGGGCGAGTTAGTGGCCCCAAAGGAGGTGGTTCACAACTTGGGTGTCCTCCTGGATGGACGGCTGTCCTTTGATGAACATCTGGCGGCCGTCTCCAGGAGGGCCTTTTACCAAGTCCGCTTGGTCCGCCAGTTGCGTCCCTTCCTTGACCGGGATGCCTTATGCACAGTCACTCACGCTCTGGTTACGTCTCGGCTGGATTACTGCAATGCTCTCTACATGGGGCTGCCCTTGAGGTGCACCAGGAGGCTGCAGTTAGTCCAGAATGCAGCTGCGCGAGTAGTAATGGGAGCCGCTCGTGGCTCCCACGTAACACCACTGCTCCGCAGTCTGCACTGGCTTCCTGTGGTCTTTCGGGTGCGCTTCAAGATTCTGGTTACCACCTTTAAAGCGCTCCATGGCTTAGGACCCGGGTACTTACGAGACCGCCTGCTGCTACCCTATGCCTCCCACCGACCCGTACGCTCTCATAGAGAGGGTCTCCTCAGGGTGCCGTCCGCCAAACAATGTCGGCTGGCGGCCCCCAGGAGTAGGGCCTTCTCTGTGGGAGCATCGACGCTCTGGGATGAACTCCCCTGGTCTCGTCAAGTGCCTGATCTTCGGACCTTCCGTCGTGAGCTAAAAACATATTTATTCATCCAAGCGGGACTGGCATAAATGGATTGATTTTAAATTGGGTTTTAGTAGTATTTTAAATTTTAAATTCATTTTAATTCTGAGCCATTTAGTAATTTTATATTTTAAATCCGTTTTAATTGTATATATTTTGTATTTTACTCTGGCTGTACCCTGAGTCCTTCAGGAGAAAGGCGGTATAAAAATTTAATAAATAAATAAATAAATAAATAAATAAATATAAGGCCATTGATGATTAGATACTGTATATATAATGTATATAGAAATTATATATATATAATTTTTTTTTAATTTGAATTTATATCCCGCCCTTCTCCGAAGACTCAGGGCGGCTTACATTGTGTTAAACAATAGTCTTCATCCATTTGTATATTTATATACAAAGTCAACTTATTGCCCCCAACAATCTGGGTCCTTATTTTACCTACCTTATAAAGGATGGAAGGCTGAGTCAACCTTGGGCCTGGTGGGACTTGAACTTGCAGTAATTGCAAGCAGCTGTGTTAATAACAGACTGCATTAGTCTGTTGAGCCACCAGAGGCCCTTAATATGGAAGTTAGATCCGAAATTTACAGTGATGTCACGGTTCTGTTGAATATGTACGATTGTTATGAAAAAAGAAAATCGTAATAAAAATAAAATTAAAAAAAAAAAGATTTCACCCTGGCCAAACCTAATTCCTGCCACCATTGTTCATATGTTTTAGTCTCTTAATCATTTTAGTTGCTCTTCTCTGCACTTTTTCCAAAGTCTCAATATCATATTTTTTAAAAAAACTCAAGGCCTCTTTCTAGGAAAGCTCCTTGAAATTTACTTTATTGCGGAAAAATCGGCTAGCGTGCATTTGCAGGGTGGGGGAGTAGAGAATGATTGCCTTTGCTTTGATATTTATTAAGGCTTAATAAAGTCCACATTTTTAAGTAGATTTTGACTCTGAGCGAGCCAGAGGACCTTCTTATATTTGAAGGTCAGAATGTCTATATTGGATCAGAGCAAACAGCCTTTCTAATTAAGAATTCTGTTGCCATAAAAACCCAAAGAGCTATTGGCAGACTCATAAGCAAAGCAAATATAAACTTTAATTCCATGAAGAACAGTAACTTTCCCAATGAATTGGTGCAAATGTCCCTCACTAGCATTAAAAATGGTCAAAGAGAACTGAGCTGTTTTCTAATGAGTTCAGATCTTGGTTCGTAATGCATTATTTAAGTCACTATTGACGTGTTATGGAATTCTTCCAACCCAACGCTCGTTCAGATCCTGGGAACAGATCGCTGGTTCATCCCCTTGTTTTTAATACGATGTTTGGTTAATAAGTTAAACAAGCAAAGAAGTTTGTTTTCTAAAGGATTAACGTTTCTGTTTCATATCTCTTGGCCTGTCTGATGCTAGTGGGGCAGGAGGGAAATCCAACCAAAGTAGATAATATCCATTTTTCTAAAGAATAATTTCTAAAAAGCTCATTTGGACAACTTCACATCCATGAGAGTTTGGATAATGCAAATTATAATGTTCTCCGTATTTGTACATTGGCAGGTATCAGGTGCGAAGGTCGTGGGGTTTACTTGTCTTATCTCCTGAAAATACAATGGCAGGTCGTCCTTGACTTACAATTGTTCATTTAGTGACTGTTCAAAGTTACAACTAGTGACTTACGACCAGTGGTGGGATTCAAGTAATTTAACAGCCGGTTCTCTGCCCTAATGATTTCTTCCAACAACCAGTTTGCCAAACGGCTCAGGAAGTTAACAATCGGTTCTCCCGAAGTGGTGCGAACTGGCTGAATCCCACCACTGCTTACGACAGTTTTTCACACTTGCAAACCGTTGTAGCATCTCCTCAGGGATCGAAATTCAGATCCTTGGCAAGCTTGGCTTATATTTATGACGGTTGTACAGTCACGGCCAAAATCGTGGAAAACTTTTGGGAAAAGTGTATTTTTGAGGTTTGATGGCTAATAATACCACTTTTTTTTTTTTTTGGAGTTTCAAGATAATCCAATTCCAGGTGTGAAATCCTACCAGTTTGGACCAGTTCGGGTGAACCGCTAGGGATTATGGGCATCAGTTTGCTGAACACATGGTAATTACCCCTCCTTGCCCCCACCACTTACACCTGGCCGGTTGCTGCTCACCTCTTCCAGCAGTTTGATATTACACAGAATTCAATGTTCAATGCAGCAGAGAAAATGCTAACTTTTCTCCCTCCATTCCGAACGGAGCTACGGCAGCTTATCTCTTTTAAGATAGCCCCCAGGGAGGAGGGGGATGGGGGGGGAGCAGCTAGAATGGAGCTGTTTTGTGAATGGCAGGAAAATGGGGAAGGGGATTTTCCTGCCTGTCACCCATTCCTCAATCTCAGCACGGACTGAGGGAAGGATGATAGGCAGGAATATTCCCCTCCTCATTTTCCTGCCATTCGCGACAAGGAGTGGCTGGGAGGGGAGGGGCCGGTGAGGAGCCCCTCGATGTGAGTGATGTCCAGTTGGCCACACCCACCCAGTCACATGACCTCTCCCCAACAAGCCACGCCCACAGAACCGGTAGGGGAATTTTTTTTTAATTTCACCCCTAGTCCGTCCCATCTCCCCCTCCTACCCCATCCGGCTCGCGGAGGAGAACTCCAATGCTTTATCCGGCCCGCGAAGAAATCCAGTTTGATACCTTTTCGCTACAGACTCCAAGAGAGAGAAATTCTGGCCCAAAATATGATGATGAGTATATCTAAAGGAGAACTGGCAGCCTTCTATAAATAAAG
>NC_080546.1:87588756-87676256 GCF_028640845.1 Ahaetulla prasina
TGGCCCTTCCCCCTCGCTTTCCAAGTCACTTTTTGGCAACAGGCCCGGCTCCGTCACTTTCTGGCAGGAGGGCCGACTCGGGGGGTGCAGACACAACACACATTGTAACAGCTAAGGCGAAGAGCCTATCGACCTGACTGACGTTGAGTTGGCCACGCCCACATGGTCACATGACCACTGAGCCACGCCTACCCAGCTGGTTATTAGGACAGAGAACCGGTTGTTAAATTATTTGAATCCCACCACTGTGGGAATGAATACCTTTCCAGAAAAATTGCAGACTACAGGAACCATTTCCGTTTCAGTTGGAGATGCAGACAACACAGACTCAAGCAATGGATGGAAACTAATCAAGGAGAGAAACAATCTAGAACTAAGGATAAATTTCCTGATGGTTAGAATAATTAATCAGTGGAAAAACTTGCCTCCAGAAGTTGTGAATGCTCCAACACTGGAAGTTGTTAAGAAGAGATCGGAAAACCATTTGTCTGGAATGGTATAGAGTTTCCTGCCTGAGCAGGGGGTCAGGCTAGCAGACCTCCAAGGTCCCTTCCAACTCTGTTATTCTGTTATATCCATGAGGGCATTTTTTTTGCCATTTACAGCATGCTCCGTCAACTTCAAGGCAGTAGAAGTGAGCCAGAAACCCGTCTGTTTATCATTTCAACCACAGGAAAAATGGAGGAGGAAGTAGCAATACTCTTAATATTCCTTAGCTGACCTCAAAACTCACCTTTGAGATTTAACCCTTTGTTGTTGTTGATGTTTTTTATTTGCATTTTATACCCCGCCCTTCTCCGAAGACTCAGGGCGGCTTACACTATGTTAGCAAGTAGAGAGCACTGCACACCAGAACAACTAGACACAAGAACAGTTTTTTCCCGAAGGCCATCACTCTACTAAACAAATAATTCCCTCAACACTGTCAGACTATTTACTGAATCTGCACTACTATTAATCGTTTCATAGTTCCCATCACCAATCTCTTTCCACTTATGACTGTATGACTATAACTTGTTGCTGACAATCCTTATGATTTATATTGATATATTGATCATCAATTGTGTTGTAAATGTTATACCTTGATGAACGTATCTTTTCTTTTATGTACACTGAGAGCATATGCACCAAGACAAATTCCTTGTGTGTCCAATCACACTTGGCCAATAAAATTCTATTCTATTCTATTCAATAGTCTTCATTCTATTTGTATATTTACAAATAGAACTTATTGCCCCCAACAATCTGGGTCCTCATTTTACCTACCTTATAAAGGATGGAAGGCTGAGTCAACCTTGGGCCTGGTGGGACTAGAACCTGCAGTAATTACAGGCAGCTGTGTTAATAACAGACTGTCTTAGCAGTCTGAGCCACAGAGGCCCAGAGGTTCTACATTTGGAAGGAGTGGGGAGGGGTATTTTGTCCCAGTATTGGCAGGAAATCATGAGGAGTGGTGCGGTGGCCTAGAGGTGGAGCTCTCGCCTCACAATCAGGAGGCTGTGAGTTCGATCCTAGGTAGAGGCAAGTATTTCTCTCTCTGGGCACAAGTTGTAAATGCTCCAACACTGGAAGATTTTAAGAAGAGGTTGGATAACCAATTTGTCCGAAGTTGTGTAGGTTTTCCTGCCTAAGCAGGGGGTTGGACTAGAAGACCTCCAAGGTCCCTTCCAACTCTGTTATTCTATTCTATTCTATTCTATCCCCAACAGCCTGCCCCTGTGTTGAACAGAGAAGGGACACAGGACAGAGGAAAAACACCCTATAAAAAGCACAGCTTCACAACGCTGCCCCGTCAGCAGTTCCAAGAAGGCTCCACACCAATGGTGATATCTAAATGTCTTTCCTACCGGTTCTGTGGGCGTGGCTTGTGGGGGGGGAATCACGTGACTGGGTGGGTGTGGCTGTGTGACTGGGGGATCAAGAGACAGAAACTCACTTACAGTGTCCTGATAGAGCAGGGTTGGACTAGATGACCTCCAGGTCCCTTCCAGCCCTGGATTATCCTCTGAAGCTGCGTCTAGTGCCAGGTTTGTAGTCCTTCCTTCCTCTCCTTTTTCATCCCTCCCTCCCTCTTCTTTCTTTCTTTCTTTCTTTCTTTCTTTCTTTCTTTTTCTTTCTTTCTTTCTCTTTCTTTCTTTCTTTTTTTCCCTTCTCTCTCTCTCTCTCTCTCTCTCTCTCTCTCTCAAATGAACCCCCCACTCCCCCAATTTTTTACCTAAACCCCCCATTTTTTTGCCTAGCAGGCTTCAGCTTTTTTACCTTTTAAAAAATGCTTTTAAAAGTAAAAAAAAGGGGGGGCTCTGACGATTGCGTGGCTCAGCTGGGCATGTGGGGGGGGCCAGGGATTTTTGCTACCGGTTCTCCGAACCACCTGCCACCATTGCTGCCGGATCAGCCGATCCGGTCTGAACCGGGAGCCTTTCACCCCTGCTCCACACCCAATTTGCACTACTCAGGTGATGCTGAGAACACAGACAAAGCTCCAAGCGGCCTCAACAACCCTCCAAAAGAATGCAAATGACCAGCTGTCTGCGGGGAATATAAACCCTTCCGTTCCCCACCATCCAGTCAGTGCTGAAGAAGCTTCTTGGATGAGAAGCAAAACCCCTTCAAAGAAAAACAAGACAATCCAGTTGTCTCTTGTAAAAGACCCTATGGGACACACCACGACCTACATGAATGAGAATTTCCATGGACATCCCACCTCAGGTTCAACACAGAAGCCAGGATTTTAAAAGGTCACCTGGTTTCCATCCCAAAACCTCAGGAAGTCACTGTCTGGGACAGGAAAGATCATTCTCTTCCCGATTAAATCCACCTTCTTTCCACTTTTCCTTCTTCTCTCCCCTTCTCCTTCTCTCCTCCTCCTCCTCCTCTTCTTCTTCTTCTTCTTTCCCCTTCTCCTTCTCTTCCTCCTCCTCCTCTTCTTCTCCTTCTCCACCTCTCCTTCTCCTTCTCCTCCTTTTCTCCTCCTCCTCTTCTTCTTCCTCTTCCTCTTTTTCTCCTCCTCCTTCTCTTCCTCTCCTTCTCTTCTTCCTCCTCTTCTTCTCCTTCTCTTCTCCTCCTCCTCCTCCTCCTCCTCCTCCTCCTCCTCCTCCTCCTCTTCTTCTTCTTCTTCTTCTTCTTCTTCTTCTTCTTCTTCTTCTTCTTCTTCTTCTTCTTCTTCTTCTTCTTCTTCTTTTCCCCTTCTCCTTCTCTTCTTCTCCTTCTCTACTTCCTCCTCTTCTTCTCCTTCTCCTCTTCTTCTTCCTCTTCTCCTCCTCCTCCCCCTCTCCTTCTCCTCCTCCTCCTCCTCCTTTTCTCCTCCTCCTCCTCTTCTTCCTCTTCCTCCTCCTCCTCTCCTTCTCTCTCCTTCTCTTCTCCTCCTCCTCTCTTCTTCTTCCTCTTCCTCCTCCTCCTCCTCCTCCTCCTCCTCCTCCTCCTCCTCCTCTTCTTCTTCTTCTTCTTCTTCTTCTTCTTCTTCTTCTTCTTCTTCTTCTTCTTTTCCCCTTCTCCTTCTCTTCTTCTCCTTCTCTACTTCCTCCTCTTCTTCTCCTTCTCCTCTTCTTCTTCCTCTTCTCCTCCTCCTCCTCCTCTCCTTCTCCTCCTCCTCCTCCTCCTTTTCTCCTCCTCCTCCTCTTCTTCCTCTTCCTCTCCTCCTCCTCCTTCTCTTCCTCTCCTTCTCCTTCTGCTCCTCCTCTTTCTCTTGGATAGATTTACTCAAACATAGTTGCACTTTGCTAAAGAACCTCCCGACTCAATCCTCAGGAGTTGAACTCTGCCTTTTAGAGCTGTTCTCTTTGGAAGCCTGCCACGTAGCATTCATGAAGACAAATTTCCTTTCGACGGGACAGCTGGGACAGATTGAGACCATTCCCTTATCAGTGATAAGACATTGCTATCTCCCTCACTTCTTCCCTTCAATTATTCAGGCAACCCCCCACACTTAGATTGGCTTCCCGCTGGCAGTATTGTGCAGCAGGTCTATTAATCATGAGGTGTCTATGGGCCTCTTCTTTCAAGAAAGGAGCATGTGCTCAAAATAGAACACACACTCACACAATTATCCTGAACAAATGACCATTTGCTGCTTCCAAAAGTCACCGCTTCCCCCAAAACAAATGAGTCCCCCATCGGTCTGCTTAGATTGTACGTGAAACGGTCCTGTGCCCTATCTTTACGGACACTAAAGAACAAGGGAGTTTTAAATAAAACTATAGCAGAATCTCAGTTCCGTAGACCAGTAAGATATGCGTTAAAGCCGAGGTTAATTAATACACATCAATTAGCGACAGCGCTTAGACTTACATACCGCTTCGCAGTGTTTTACCGCCCTCTCTAAGCGGTTTATAGAGTCAGCCTCTTGCCCCCAGCAATCTGGGTCCTCATTTTACCAATCTCGGAAGGATGGAAGGCCGAGTCAACCTTGAGCCGGTCTGGATCAAACTGGTGGCAGTTGGCAGAGTTAGCCTGCAACACTGCATTCTAACTACTGTGCGATCATGGAAGGGAGGCAGGAAGGCAGGAAGGCTGGAAGGGAGGAAGGAAGGAAGGAAGAAAGGAAGGCAGGAAGGCAGGAAGGCAGGAAGGCAGGAAGGCAGGAAGGCAGGAAGGAAGGAAGGAAGGAAGGAAGGAAGGAAGGACTAGCAATAGCACTTAAACTTATATACAACTTTACAGCCCTCTCTAAGTGGTTTACAGAGTCAGCCTCTTGCCCCCAACAATCTGGGTCCTCATTTTACTGACCTCAGAAGGCTGGAAGGCTGAGCCAGTCAGGATCAAACTTCTGGCAGTGGGCAGTTAGCCTAAAATATGGCACTCTAATCACTATGCCACCCTTCCTTCCCATCTTCCTTCCTTCCTCCCTCCTTCCTTCCTTCCTTCCTTCCTTCTGAGCCCAAAGTAGGGCTCAATAACTGAACCCTACTTTGGGCTCATTTGCTGTCGCAAGTCTAAGATTACCTGTATTTTATTTGTTTATTCCATTTCTATAGGCTCCCAAGTGACTCTGGGCAGCTTTCAATTCTAAAATGATTTTGTAAAATTAACAAACGATTCATACAGTTAAAAAAAATGACGACACCAAAACAACAGAAGAGCCATAAAGTAAATAAATAAATAGAGTTGGCCATTTAGATCATTTGATATAAATCAATAAATACCTAAAAATGAAGAAATCTAGTAAGATCAAATGCAAATATGATCAACCCCGGGGATCAGTCATTGCCATCTTCTAACCATTAAATGGCAAAATTGGGTGACATTCTATGTAACCCAATAACGTTCATTGGCTATTTTTTAAAAAGTCCAGTTTGGAGTCAGTGCTAAATGAGAAACTGTTAGCTCAGGCTGCAAATAGGAACAAATTAACAATTTTTCAAACTTTTCCCATCGGTCGCAAGTGATGAGCCCCTGTAGCAGGAGTGAAATGCTCCCGGTTCGGACCGGATTATCCAATCCGGTAGCGATGGCGGCGGGTGGTTTGGAGAACTGGTAGCAAAAATCCCTGTGTGTCCCCCCCCCACAATTTCTTCGGCTGAGATTGTCAGAATCCTTTAAAAACATTTTTTTCTACAACCTCTTTGGCCGAAGTGGTTGTAGAAAAAATGCTTTTAAAAGGCTCCTCTGGCGATCCCAGCTGAGTCGCCTGATCATCAGAGGCTTTTAAAAGCATTTTTTTACAACCTCTTCGGCCAAAGAGGTTGTAGGAAAAAATGCTTTTAAAAGTAAAAAAAAAAAAGTTGGCCACGCCCACCCAATCACATTACCACCACCACCACCAAGCCACGCCCACAGAACAGGTAGTAACAAATTTTACATTTTAGCCCTGCCCTGCAGGTATTTTAGCATGTCTACTCTGTCGAAAGCAAACCAGAAGAGGGTAGTAGCTGCTCTGTCGAACAACCAACGACGATGGAGTTCGGTCAATGCCTAAAGAAAAGTGGCCATGAGATGGGGAGATTGGCAAAAAATAAATAAATAAAAATAGACAAAGGGATTAAATTAAGCTATATATATATTCTGAGGTTTTCACGGGTGTTTGTATGTAGGTCTTTGGTTATTCGGGTTTTCTCCCACGTAAAATTGGAAGTGTCTTGGCGACGTTTCGACAAAGTCTCATTCGTCATCTTCAGGCTTCAGCTTCGTGCTTCTGGGAGCAATGTGTGATTGCAGCTGTTTCTTCCTTTTTAACTGCTAGTGGGGGTTTGAACTGATTGGGTGGAGCTTGGCTGTGCTCTGATTGGATGGGGTTTTTTTGTGCTCTGATTGGCTGGGAGAGTGTCCTGTTTGGGTGGGGGCTTGGTTGTGCTCAGATTAGTCTGAGTTGCAGGGGGATTAGAGCTGGTGAGCTGCATTGCTGTTGTTTGGCTTCGTGTTTGTGGTTGTGCTACATCTTCATAGTGGGTGTCTGTCTGCTGCATGTATGGATTGGAGGGGTTTGAAATGGCTAATGTTGCAGCTGCAGTCTGGCTTCTGGTCCTTGGTCGTGCTTCATGATTGAAGCCATCGTGCTTCTGGGAGCAATCACACATTGCCCCCAGAAGCACGAAGCTGAAGCCTGAAGATGACGAATGAGACTTCGTTGAAACGTCGCTAAGACACTTCCAATTTTACGTGGGAGAAAACCCGAATAACCAAAGACCTACATATATATATATATATATATATATATATATATATATATATATATATATATATATATATATATATATATATGTAAAGGATATGCATAGCTATATTAATTAGATATAATAAAGAGAACAATAGGACAGGAACGGTAGGCACTTTTGTGCTCTTATGCACGCCCCTTATAGGCCTCTTAGGAATGGGGTGAGGTCAATAGTAGACAGTTTTTGGTTGAAGATTTTGGGATTTTTTTGTAGAGACTATGGATCCAAAGTACACAATGTCGAGGGTTAATCCCTCCGTTCTGCATCACCTACCCCTTTCTCTCACTTTCTCTCCGACACTGCTCCGATTGTGCTGTGGGAGATAGTATGTGTTGCTGTCCACAGGACCGTTACAGATACACCAAGCCTCTCTTTGCTGGGGTTGAAAAGGCCATGGGAGAAGAGCAGATCTACATTAAAATCTTTTGGCCAATTATTTGATCAGATTAATCTCTTGTAACGCCCTCCTCCTTCTCCTCCTCCCTTTCTTTCTTTCTTATCCGGTTTTCCTGCTGTTTGTCACGCTTCTCATTGAGAGAAAAGAGATAGTAATCCTCGGAGGAAAGAAATTGACGTTTCTCTTCCTCTCTGATTTTGCAGGGAGGGTTAATTGTGCGTGCGTAGACGAGAATCCCAAAATCAAGAGACATGTGTGAACAGATGAGATGTTGTGACCCAGACCCAAGTAGGTAGTAATAAACTGAGTCCATGGAAAAATAAACTTTATTCGAACAAATTCTGCAGTTCTCTCACAAACCTTAGTCCAGTTAGGCAAACTGCCAAAGGCCCTTCCTGGCAAACATCCAGAAGTCACAAAAACAAAGATGTATACGAAGCAGAAGACAAAGCAGAAGACGCAGCTACAATGTTGTTTTCCAGCAAAGCCCAAATGCCATTGCTGGTTGTTTTAAGCCTTATGGGAGGGGCCAATCATCTCTTGGCCCTACTCCTGAGTCGTCCTCTCTGCTTGAGCTGCTCTTGCCTTCTGGCAGCCCGTCTCATGTGTGCATTAGGAACAGGCTCCTCCTGTTCTTCTGCCTCACTACTATCAGTCTCTGGAGGCTCTGGAGTCCGCACCTCACTTCCCGATGGCCCTGTCCTCACCTCAGCTTCATTGCTGTCCGACTCCATTGCCAGCCCCGTAGGTTGTTGATGGACCACAACACATGCATGCATGCTAGAACGCGGAAGTTTGGCTTTTCCAGAACGCGACCCCGCCGAACGCATGCACGCAACCTTTTCGACACTCGATGCCGAAAAAGTTCACCACCAGTGGCTTGTTTTGAAAACAAATTGCTTTCTAGGGGCATAAGATTGAAAACGAGACTGAAAGGAGTATTACTCCAACTTTACCAAGCTCTGACAATCTGATTCAGGGTTTTGTTCAAAGAAATTTAGCAAACATTTTCCAGACATTTTCTTTCATAAAGCAAAGTGGTGCATTTACTGAGATAGCAACGGTTTAATACAAAAAAACAAAACAAAACAAAAAACCTCCTCTATAGCACTTTGGGAAACTGGATTTTCTTTTCCCCTCGCTTGCTTTCAAAATACATTCTTCAGTTCATTGTTTGCCAGAGGAAATTGCTTCCAAAAACTCATTTTCTTTCCTGAAGCCAAGCGTTTCTGGCAGGCGCACTATGTGGAAGTTAAAACTACCTTGCAATCAAAACACTAAGAGATACAGGAAAGTAGTTAGCGGAGTTGCTCCATCACACTATAAGGTTGCCTTACCATACCACTTACTCTAACCCTCAACCGCTGAGTGGTGGCATGGTGAATGGTGACAACTACTCAGTGAAAGGTTGCCTAGTTTGTTTTCTCAGTACTCAGAACAGAATAACAGAGTTGGAAGGGACCTTGCAGGTCATCTAGCCCAGTTCCACGCCCAAGTGGGAGACCCTACAACATGTCTGACAGATGGCAGTCCAGTCTCTTCTGGAAAGCTTCCAGCGATGAAGCTCTCACAACTTCTGAAGGCAACTTCTGTTCCATGGGCTGATAGTTTTCACTGTCAGAAAATTTCTCCTTATTTCAGGTTGAATCTCTCTTTGTTCCATTTCCATCCATTATTCCTTGCCTTGACTTCAGTTGCTTTGGAAAATAGTTTGACCCTCACGTCTTTTTAGGAGCCCCTCAAATATTGGAATAGTGCTATCATGTCTCCCCTGGTCCGTCTCTTCACTAGACTAGATGTCATGTCCCACTCCTCCTCTGACGGCCGGGTCAGGGAAGTCTGTATCAAGCGTGGCCACAAAGCCTCTGCAGCTTTGCCAAAGTTCTGTCAGAGTTCTCAGGGCAGGCAGGAGTCCAAGATGTGACTTCAGCAATCCAAATTAGACTTTGCCTGACTCAAAGAATGCCAGAAAGCAGATCCTTTATATAGGCCATGGGGTGTGGCTCCATGACTCAGCACTTATCCAGGCCTGCCCCTCCCTTCCTTTTGCTGACGTCGCCTCTCCATTCTCTGGAAGCGTGGATCCCTCCACCCTCCAGCTGCTGGCAATTCCAGCTCATGACTGGCTTCATACTCCTCATGTTCACATGCTGTGGAGGAGGGGTTTATTTGCTCAGTTTGTCCGGGCATGGGGGCTTCAGGACTGGGGGCTGAAGGCATGCCAGGCCATTCATCTTGCTCGGCCTGTCCGGGCATGGTGCCAGGACTGGGGGCTGGAGGCATGCCAGGCTGTTTGTCTTCATTATCCGTCTCTGGCTGAGATAACAGGAGATGAGAGGGGCCCGGCTGCGGAGAGGGGGGCGAGCGAGGCACAACACTAGCCATGCCCAATTCCTGAAACCATTCATTGTATATTTTAGCCTCCAGTCCCCTAATCATCTTGGTTGCTCTTTTCTGCACCCTTTCTAGAGTCTCAACATCTTTGTGAGCTCTCCATAACTCTTCTACATTACAGCCATGGTGGCTCAGTGGTTAGAATGCAGAAGTAGTGCAGACTACTTCTGCTGCCTGCAGTTCAGCAGTTCGATTCTCTCCGGCTTAAGGTTGAATCAGCCTTCCATCTTTCCGAGGTGGGTAAAATGAGGACCCAGATTGTTGTGGGACGATAGGCTGACTCTGTAAACTGCTTAGAGAGGCTGTAAAAGGACTATGAAGTGGGAAATAAGTCTAAGTGCTATATCCAAAAAATGGGTGAAAAGGATTTCAAGACCTCTTCAATTCTGCTCTATCTGTTTTCTAAAGCATCAGATGGAGCAAAACTCCAAAGTCTAGTTCAGGGGTGGGCAATTAACTTTTTCAACGGGCCACAGGAGAAACTGGAATTATTGCCTAAACCAGGAGTCGGCAACCTGTGGCTCTGGAGCCGCATGTGGCTCTTTCATCCCTCTGCTGCAGCTCCCTGTCGTCGGTCGGCTCCACAATTGATCGGTTAGGACAAGTAGAGGAAGAAGGACGTCGCGCTAGGAAGAGACTCTATGGAGGGGGAACTGGACTTCCAGTTGGCTCTAGAATTGAATGGGGTGCTTCTGGTTAGGACCTGTCGTGTCCCACTCCCACTCCGACAAACGAGTCAAGGAAGTCCGTAACAAACTTGGCATCGAAGCCTTTGCAGCTTGCCAAGTTCCTTTGAGGTTTATCAGGGCAGGCAGGAGTCCAAGTTGTGACTTCAGCGATAGAGTCCGATATCAGCAAACTAGATAAGACTTTGCTTGACTCAAGGTTGGAATGCCAAAAGCAGGTCCTTTATATAGGCTGTGGGGTGTGGCTCCATGACTCAGCATTTATCCAGGCCTGCCCCACCCCTCCTTCTGCTGGTGTCACCTCTCAGATCTCCGGAAGCGAGGGTCCTCCCACACTGAATTGTCTTCAGCTGGATCTGCTGTCAGCTTCTGGGAAAGGGAGGGGTCAGAGGAAGTAGGGCTGAGTGATTCCAGCACCTGGCTGGCTTCCTGCTCTGAAGGCTGAGCCAAAGGAACACACGCTGTATGAGTGAGGTTTATCGGGCTTGTCCGTTCACTCCTGGATTCCTCTCTGGGCATGGGGCCAGGGCCAGGGGCTGGAGGCATGATAGGCTGTTCATCTTCATTATCAGACTCAGAGTCTGATAAAAGGCCTGGTTGGAGACGGGAGGGGCCCGGCTGAGGAGAGGAGGGAGGATGAGTCACAACAGGACCTTTCTAGCTGTTTGAGTGTTTAAGGTTGCCGACTCCTGGGCTAAACCAATAGGGCTGTAAAGGTGCACACCCACATATGCATATTTGTAAATGGAAAAAATAAATGGCAGCTGCCTTTGAAATAAAAGCAATGCAGTTGCATTGTTGGCAGGAATTGGGTATGTGCAGTCTAGTGAAAAGAAGGACTAGGGGTGACACGATAGCAAAGTGTTCCAATATCTGAGGGGATCAGCCTATTCTCTAAAGCAGGGATGTCAAACTCTATTTCATTGAGGTCCCCATCAGGGTTGTGTTTGCCTCTGGGGGCCGGGGTGGGTGTGGCCAGCTCAACATCACTCGTGTCATCACTACAGGTGCCCCCAGTGCTCTGCCAGTGAAAATGGGCTCCTGAGTTCCATTTTCAGCTGTGATGGCCTCCTGCCAACCCTCTGCCAGCGAAAATGGAGCCCAGGAGGGCCGTGTGCGGCTCTCCTGAGTTCCATTTTTGCTGACAGAGGCACCACGGGCCAGTCCTTCTCTGTTTCCAGGACAGCCCTATGGGCCAGATCTAAGCACCCATGGACTGGATTTGACTCCTGGGCCTTGAGTTTGATGCCCCGTGTTGTGACTCGTCCTCCCTCCTCTCCTCAGCCGGGCCCCTCCCGTCTCCAACCGGGCCTTTTATCAGACTCCGAGTCTGATAATGAAGATGAACAGCCTGTCATGCCTCCAGCCCCCGGCCCTGGCCCCATGCCCGGAGAGGATTCCAGGAGTGGGAGGACAAGCCCGATAAACCTCACTCATACAGCGTGTGTTCCTTTGGCTCAGCCTTCAGAACAGGAAGCCAGCCAGGTGGTGGAATTACCCGGGCCTACTCTCTCTGACCCCTCCCTTTCCCAGACGCTGACAGCAGATCCAGCTGAAGACAATTCAGGGTGGGTGGACCCTCGCTTCCGGAGATCTGAGAGGCGATGCCAGCAGAAGGAAGGGTGGGGCAGGCCTGGATAAATGCTGAGTCATGGAGCCACACCCCACAGCCTATATAAAGGGCCTGCATTTGGCATTCCAACCTTGAGTCAAGCAAAGTCTTATCTAGTTTGCTGATATCAGACCCTATCGCTGAAGTCACAACTTGGACTCCTGCCTGCCCTGATAAACCTCGAAGGAACTTGGCAAGCTGCAGAGGCTTCGTTGCCAAGTTTGTTACGGACTTCCTTGAGTCGTTCGTCGGAGTGGGGGTGGGACACAACACCCCTGTTCTAAAGCACCTAAGCTAGTCATAGGAAACGAAATTAGCAATCCACATGAATCATACTAGGATACTAATTAAAACAAAATAATATAAATCCTAAGATGCGAGCAACAAAGCTACACTCATAAGAAGATACGGAAATAGGTAATTAGAAACATGAGAAGGATAATAGTAACATACAGCCCTACTGGGTAGTTTGACAATGTTGTGGGAATTAGTTGTTTAGCAGAGTGATGGCATGGGGAGAGGGGGGGGGAACCTGTCCTTGTGTCTAATTGTTTTGGTGTGCAATGCCCTATAGCCATGATGGCGAACTTAGGCACGTGTGCCACAGGTGGCACGCAACACGGGAGAAGGGCGGTATAAAAATTAAAATATTATTATTATTATTATTAACACCCTCTTAGTGGGCACGCGAGCCGTCACCCCGGTTCAGCTCTGCCACATATGCACACATGTCTCCCGCTGGCCAGCTGGTCGTCAGGTCTCTGCCACACATACACGGGGGGTGAGGAGTGTGCTGGAGGCGCATGTACATGCATTGGGGGGGTGGGGCGCATGCGGGGGCCACGTGTACATGCACAGGGGTAGAGCGGTTTTGGGGAGCCACATGTGCATACGGGGGGGCACATGCATGGGGGACGCACACACATCGCATTTTGGGGGTCCGGGTATGTGCATGCTTTGGGCACTCATTCCAGAAAAGGTTAGCCATCCCTGCCCTATAGCGTCGTTTTGAGGGTAGGAGTTGAAACAGTTTATGCCCAGGATGTGAGGGGTCTGTAGATATTTTCACAGCCCTCTTTCTGGCTCGTATATAATAATTTATTTATTTATATATGTAGGGATCATACAAAAAGATTATATAGTACATAAACACATATATGAGTAAATATAAGGAGGTATAAGCATATATATAGGAAGAAGAAAAGAAAAAACAATAGGACAGGAACGGTAGGCACGTTTGTGCGCTTATGCACGCCCCTTATGGTCCTCTTAGGAATGGGGTGAGGTCAATAGTAGAAAGTTTTTGGATAAAACTTTTAGGATTATGGGAAGAGACCACAGAGTCAGGGAAAGTATTCCAAGCACTGATGATTCTGTTACAGAAGTCATATTTTCTGCAATCTAGATTAAAGCGGCTGACATTAAGTTTAAATCTATTAGTTGTTCTAGCATTATTGCAATTAAAGCTGAAGTAGTCTTTAACAGAAAGGACATTACAATAGATGATTCTGTGAGTTAAGCTTAGGTCTTGTCGAAGGCGACAGAGTTCCAAGTTTTCTAAGCCTAGGATTTCAAGTCTGGTGGGATAGGGTATTTTATTGTTTTCAGAGGAATGGAGAACTCTTCTTGTAAAATATTTCTGGACACGTTCAATTGTATTGCTGTCAGAGATGTGGTGAGGGTTCCAAACTGGCGAGCTGTATTCTAGAATTTATATCAAATACAGGAGGGTTCTTTTTTTACATTTAATGAGAACATAGTAAAGTTGTTGGTTTTTTTCCTGTTGCATTATCTTTTCTGATAATAGAGGTTTTTTTCTTTTTTTTCTCCACTATTTATATCCTTGTTTGAAGGGAGGTGATGGGAAATTCAGGGTGACCTTGCATTTCGCAAACACAGTTTAATGAGTCTTTTTCAATGCTATCGACACGGAAGTTGCCCACAACTGGAACATTAAGTGCTTCTCCCATGTTGTGATCTTGATTAAAATGATTCAAATGCTGTTATTTTTTTCCCCTGAGAGGCACCAAGTTTGGGGCGTGGGCAGGGGGCGATTTTAATCAAAACTATCGTGCCGAGGGAAAAGGTGGGATAGCTTTCTCGACGGATCCTGACTGCGATTGGATTCCCCCAATGGAAAATTCTATAAGCCGCCAAGTTTAAAGCGTCCACATGTTGGCTCGCGAAGGTTCGCTCCGGTTCTGTAGAGCCGGTAGTAAAACTCTGCTGGCGTTCGGAGAACCGGTAGTAATGGCTGGCTGGCCATGCCCCCGAACCGGTTCTCCGATCGTCAGAGGTTTGTGTTTTTCTTACTTTTAAAAGCCTCTTTTTTTCAGCCAAAAAAAAGGCTTTTAAAAGGAAAAAAAAAACCCTCTGATGATCGCGTGGCTGAGCAGGGATCCTCAGAGGATCCTTTTAAAAACTTTTTTTCCTCTGGCCCACCCAATCCCCCCTCCTCACTTACTAATTAAGTAAGCTCCTTTCGGGCTCGCTTTCCTTCGCTTCTCCAATCAGTTGCATCAGCTGCAACTGACTATGCCTTCCTGCAATCCATGTGCCTTTGCTGGCTGAGGAACACTGGGAGTTGAAGTCCACAAACCTGCCTAGAATCCATCTGATCAGTCAGCAACTGCTTTGCTGGCCGAGGAGCTCTGGGAGTTGAAGTCCACAAGTCTTAAAGGGACCAAGGTTGGAGACCCCTGATCTAAAAAATATAAATAAAATAATAAAATATTTGTGCAGCTTTCTGAGATTTGGTGTGTTTCTGTAGTGTTTCACTCTAAGTACACAAACACACAAAGCTGAATCTCACAAAGCTGTATGTGGCATTTTGTGTGTGTGTGAGAGAGACAGTCTGTTGTGTTGTGTTGTGTTGTGTTGTGTGTGTGTGTAAAGTGTGAAACTTGGTTTTTGAGCTTTTTGTGGCTTTGTGAAGTTCCTGCTTGTTACTGGGGCCCTTTTGGGTAAAGTGCAGCTGTTTTTACATTGTGTGTGAGTCAGTTGCGTTGTGTTGTGTTGTGTGTGTGTAAAGTGTGAAACTTGGTTTTTGAGCTTTTTGTGGCTTTGTGAGGTTCCTGCTTGCTGCAGGGGCCCTTTTGGGTGAAGTGCAGCTGCTTTTACATTGTGTGTGAATCAGTCGTGTTGTGTGTGTGTAAAGTGTGAAAGCTGGTTTTAGGTACCGCTTGTTTTGTATACTTTATTATTTTTATTATTTATTGTTATTGGCCACGCCCACCCAGTCACATGACGGCCAAGCCTCTCTCACCCAGTCACGACCGCCAAGCCAGGCCCAGTGTCACATGACCATCAAGCCACACCCACAAAATAAGCCACGCCCACAGAACCGGTAGTAACAAAATTTAAAACCCATCCCTGGCTCACGGGCCATTGGCATTTCTTCTCTTTTTTTATTATTAAGGTTTTATTGTATTACATCAAATACAAAGAAGAGAAGAAAAAACAGGAAATTAAGGGAAGGAAAGTGGGGGTGTGAAAAGGTGAAAGAGAAAAGGAAAGAAAGAAGGGTAATGAACAGTTCGTAGCAGTTCAGGCAAACTGGTAGCGGAGATCGTGGGTTAGCTTGCCCACTCGCCCTGGTTCCTATTTAGGCACAATTTTTTTTTTATTTGCATTTATATCCCGCCCTTCTCCTGTTGTGTCTCGTCCGATCTCACCACAGCCGGGGCCTTCTTATCTGCTTCCGAACACGGAGGAATGTCCTAGTATGCCTCCCGGCCCCAGCCCTGGCTCCATGCCCAGACAGGCTGAAGAGGAGGAAGTATCTCCAGCCCCCAGCTCTGGCTCCATGCCCAGGCAAATGGAGCAACTAGACCCCTCCCCCTCCTCCACAGCATGTGAGCCTGAGGGAGGTCAATTGCCAACAGCTGCAGACTGGAGTGACCCTCACGTCAGAAGACTTGATAGACGGAGGCAACAGAAGGAAGGGAGGGGCAGGCCTGGATAAGTGCTGAGTCATAGAGCCACACCCCATGGCCTATATAAAGGACCTGCTTTCTGGCATTCTCTGAGTCAGGCAAAGTCTAAACATATCTTGCTGAAGTCACTTTCTGGTCTCCTGCCTGCCCTGAGGACTTTGCTAGGACTTTGGCAGAGCTGCAGAGGCACGCCTCATTCGGATTTCCCTGACCCGGCCGTCAGCGGAGGAGTGGGACACGACATCTCCGAAGACTCAGGGCAGCTTACACTATGTCAAGCAATAGTCTTCATCCATTTGTATATTATATACAAAGTCAACTTATTGCCCCCGACAATCTGGGTCCTCATTTTACCTACCTTATAAAGGATGGAAGGCTGAGTCAACCTTGGGCCTGGTAGGGCTTGAACCTGCAGTAATTGCAAGCAGCTGAAGTTAATAACAGACTGTCTTACCAGTCTGAGCCACAGAGGCCCATATTGACACCGGGCGCATGTGCGGAAGATGCACACACGAGCAAAGCACATGCGCGGAAGGCCAAGCGCATATGCGGACGGTGCGCGCGTGAAGCGAGCATGTGAGCACGCGGCAAACCAGTAGCAACAAAATTTGAAACCCGCCGCTGGTTATGAAACTTTGACTCTGCTTTTGTAAACCAGGCAGGCTTATTGTTGCAGAAATGGCTTGTACGTACTGTTGTGTAAAAGCAAAAAGTTGGGGTTGTAATGTTGTTACCTTCGACCATGCTAAAGAGATGTTGGAAGAAATATCCAGCTGGGTTCAGTTCCAAGGGTGGAGAAAGACACTGGAAATGTGGAGGCTGATCGGAAAGATGGTTTTATTGATGAACAGGACCACATGGGTTTGAGGTCCTGGGCAGCAGAACACATTTATACCCTCTCTTGGGCCTTGCCATTGAGCTTCCTGTTCCTGTGCAAAAAATGTATTCTATTGGTTGTAGCCAGATTCCCATGTGGAGGTCATGTTTGTCTGAGTCACGTTTGGTGCAACCTTGGGCTGATGTAATGCCCCCAGGTGATTTCGCAATGCAGTGAGCCCTGCTGTTAGATGGGTAGAGGGCTAATCTGATTATGTCCTGAGGGGTCATGTCTTAATCCCATCACCCTGGAGCTGGAGGACTTTTGTCTTGTAGATAGGCTGGCCCAGTCCTGCTGGGGCTAATAAGAAAGGTGGGGGCTGCTTTCCAAGAGCATGTTTCTCCTTTAAAGGTAAAGGTTCCCCTCACACATACGTGCTAGTCATTGCCGACTCTAGGGGGCGGTGCTCATCTCCGTTTCAAAGCCGAAGAGCCACGCTGTCCGAAGACGTCTCTGTGGTCATGTGGCCGGCATGACTCAATGCCAAAGGTGCACGGAACACTGTTACCTTCCCACCAAAGATGGTCCCTATTTTTTCTACTTGCATTTTTTACGTGCTTTCAAACTGCTAGGTTGGCAGAAGCTGGGACAAGTCAGAGGAGCTCACCCTGTTACACCGCAGCACTAGGGATTCGAACTGCCGAACTGCCGACCTTTCGATCGACAAGCTCAATGTCCTAGCCCCTGAGCCACCGCGTCCCTTTTTCTCCTTTAGGGAAATAAAATATTCTCCCTTTTTAATATTTCTCAAAATATTTCATTCTTCTAGGAGAAAGGTGGGTGCTAAGTTTCTACAGAGAGTTGGAAGTTGGTGCCTTTTTCCTTTTTTTTCCCCTCCTGCTACATTGTACCCTCTCTTTCTTCCTTCCTCTTACTTTTCCATGGTTTTTTTCTTTGTATTTTATACTTCAATAAACTAATTAAAAATTAAATTAAAAAGAAAAGACAGAAGGAAGGAAGGAAGGAAGGAAGGAAGGAAGGAAGGAAGGAAGGAAGGAAGGAAGGAAGGAAGGAAGGAAGGAAGGAAAGGGGGCATTGACTTCCAACTCTTCTTAGCACAGTCCAAGATAAACACACCCCAACCTCAACTTTTTGCTTTTACACATTAATATATAACTAGCCACTCCTATAACACCAAATCTTTCTAATCAACAAAACCAAAGTCAATGTTTCATTTTTTTTTCTTCACAAGCGCAAATTCCAGAAGTGATATATCCAAGTAAAAAGATATTTTCCTCTTTGAATAAGATAATCAATTGAACCCTTCCTTGCTGTGGAAATCATGCATATTTCTATTTGCACCTAGAAATCTTTGTAAACTGTCCCCATTTTTATTTACAAAATTCATTGTATTCTTTCAAATTCTTTGACCTAAAGATAAAGGTTCCCCTCGCACATTTGTCCTAGTCATTCCCAACTCTAGGGGGCGGTGCTGCTCTCCGTTTCAAAGCCGAAGAGCCAGCGCTGTCCGAAGACGTCTCCGTGGTCATGTGGCCGGCATGACTCAACGCCAAAGGCGCATGGAACGCTGTTCCCTTCCCACCAAAGGTGGTCCCTATTTTTTCTACTTGCATTTTTTTACCTGCTTTCGAACTGCTAGGTTGGCAGAAGCTGGGATAAGTAACGGGAGCTCACCCCATTACGCGGCACTAGGGATTCGAACGGCTGAACTGCCGACCTTTCAATCGACGAGCTCAGAGTCTTAGCCACTGAGCCACCGTGTCCTTTCTTTGACCTTACTGGGGGGGGGGAAAGAGGGGGGGAGCTTTTTTTCCACTCTTTTTCTTCCTTCAAAGTACTAAACTTTTTTTAAAAAGAAAAACCACATTTTTTAAAAATCAATTTTTTTTTCTCTGACTTCTTAACACACGAGCTTGAAACTTCAGCTTAAATCCCTCCCTCTATAAACCGCCAAGTTTAAAGCATCCACATGTTGGCTCTCGGGGCCGTTGACATTTCTCGGAAGGGCCATCGTGATCCGAACATCAAAATCCCTGCAGGGTCTGAGAACGTGAAGAATTTAATTGTGGGCTTGTTCTCGGCTTTACGGTTCTGTGCTCCTGACCGTCTTTGGCTTGAACATTTGATCAGGAAAATAGCCGAAAGGCAATTCTGAACTATTTATGGGTTTGACATCCACCCCTTTTTCGTTCTATGAGCTGATCTGCTTTCTGGACATTGAAATGTTCACTTTCTTGGCAGCCCTTAAAGCCTCTAACCAATCTTTTCCAGCGATTGGCGGGGTTTTTTTTCTTTCTTTCTTTCTTTTAACTTCTCTCCAATATGAAGAGTCAGACTCTGGAAGGGCAAGAGGTCGAATTACTCATCTCCAGCCGAGAACCATTAATTCAGCCTCAGGCGCTAATTACGTAACCCAAACGAAGGAAGGATTGTTGGGGATATTAAAAAAAAAGGAGAAGAAAAGGAGAAGCAGGAAGCAGCCATTCGAGGTCACGCTTTCTTGGATAAATCTATCCGCACGCAAGCCCGTTTTGATTTTTGTCGGTAAAATCATGGACACACAGAGAGAGAGAGAGAGAGAAAGCAAGACACGCTAATCTCTTCGAAGGATGAAAGTACGAGGGGGGAGCCTTTATGGGAAAAGACTATAAATAGCAAAACTGGCCAAACTCAACACCTAACTGGATTCAGGAAAGTTTTATGCTAGCCAAAGTAACAGGAACCTATTCCGAAGTCTACAAGAGTCCTGGCTGATGTCAGGCACCATATAAAAAAAGATGTTGAGACTCTAGAAAGAGTGCAGAGAAGAGCGACCGAGATGATTAGGGGACTGGAGGCTAAAACATACGATGAACGGTTGCAGGAACTGGGCACAGCTAGTCTAGTGAAGAGAAGGACCAGGGGAGACAGGATAGCAGTCTTTCAATATTTGAGGAGCTGCCACAGAGAGAAAGGGGTCAACCTATTTTCCAAAGCACCTGAAGGCCAGACAAAGAGTAATGGATGGAAACTGAGCAAGGAGAGATTCAACCTGGAAATAAGGAGAAATTTTCTGACTATGTGAGAGCAATCAACCCATGGAACAGAAGTTGCCTTCAGAAATTGTGGGAGCTTCATCCCTGGAGGCTTTCCAGAAGAGACTGGACTGCCATATGAGTCGTGGTGGTGCAGTGGTTAGAGTGCAGTACTGCAGGCTACTTCTGCTGGCAGCCAGCAGTTTGGCAGATCGAATCTCACCAGGCTCAAGGTTGACTCAGCCTTCCATCCTTCTGAGGTGGGTAAAATGAGGACCCAGATTGTTGGGGTCAATAGGCTGACTTTGGAAATGGCTTAGAAAGGGGTAAAGCACTGTGAAGCGGTATATAAGTCTAAGTGCTATTGCTATCTGTTGGAAATGGTGTAAGGGTCTCCTGCTTGGGCGAGGGGTTGGACTAGATCAGCGGTCACCAACTGGTGGTCCGCGAGAAAATAATGTTGGTCCGCAGAAAAATTATTTGCATTTTTTTTATATTGCACTAAATTAGGGGTCCTCAAACGGCGGTCCCTGGGACGGAAATGTGCAGTGAACACTTGTGTTGCTTCAGAGAGTCTCCCACTTCAGGGTCTTTTTGTGCCGGTTGGAGGGGGGCAGAAATTCTGTCTTGGGGTCTGCTTCAGCCTCCTGGTTGTTGTGTCTCACCCGCTTTCACCGCAGCCGGGGCCTTCTTATCTGCTTCCGAACACGGAGGAATGTCCTAGTATGCCTCCCGGCCCCAGCCCTGGCTCCATGCCAGGACAGACTGAAGAGGAGGAAGTATCTCCAGCCCCCAGCTCTGGCTCCATGCCCAGGCAAATGGAGCAACTAGACCCCTCCCCCTTCTCCACAGCATGTGAGCCTGAGGGAGGTCAATTGCCAACAGCTGCAGACTGGAGTGACCCTCGCGTCAGAAGACTTGATAGACGGAGGCAACAGAAGGAAGGGAGGGGCAGGCCTGGATAAGTGCTGAGTCATGGAGCCACACCCCATGGCCTATATAAAGGACCTGCTTTCTGGCATTCTCTGAGTCAGGCAAAGTCTAAACATATCTTGCTGAAGTCACTTTCTGGGCTCCTGCCTGCCTTGAGGACTTTGCTAGGACTTTGGCAGAGCTGCAGAGGCACGCCTGATTCAGATTTCCCTGACCCGGCCATCAGCGGAGGAGTGGGACACGACAAGGTCTTCCCTCTGTTTGGAAAGCCTATGCTCCTAGTCCTCAGTGAGGTGCTTCTGTTGAGCCTCCCTCTCAGCCAGATCCAATTTGAACTGAGTTGTTTTGCCGACTCTTTCTCATGGTGGCTACTTAGCTCCAACAACCGCTTCCTGTTGGGCCCCTAAGGAGCCCGGGGGACAGGCAAGGAGTGTCTAGGAGGGGTGAGTAGAGACTGGCAAGGCACCCCTCGATGTGAGTGACATCGAGTTGGCCATGCCCACACAGTCACATGACCACCTTGCCACGCCCACCCAGCCGGTTGTTAGGCAGATTATATTAGTGGTCCGCAGGATTTAAAATGATGAATTTAGTGGTCCCTGAGGTCCAAAAAGTTGGTGACTCCTGGACTAGATGACCCAGAAGGTCCCTTCCAGCTCTGTTAATCTGAATATCTGAATATCATCGGGTCTCAAATGCAATTTAGTGAATGGGTGTCAGGGGTGGGATGCAGTTCTGAAAAGCAGAATGTGATCAGGGTTTGTTTGTTTGTTTTCCTGTATTGGAAGGAATAAAATCTATAGTGATCCTGGAGAGATTTTAAGGGGAAAATAAGTTAGGGTTGGTGCACATTTCTCTCTTAAAAAGAATAGTTTTTCTCAAACGATGTTCAAAGCAGGAATCTGTCAAGGCGCAGACCAATCCAAGCAGCTAAATCTACAGTCCCAGCTGAGTATCAGACTTCAAAGTGGGAGTATCAATCTTTCCACAGCTCCAGTCAAAACCCACAAGTATTTACACATCGTTGTCACGTTTTTGCATGAGAGCAAAGTGTGCGCATGGGCTCACATTTGCGAACCGGTAGGAAAGTAAGTGAACACCTAAGGGCCACCCCTGATGACCCTTAGGTAAAAGTTCCCCTCGCACATATGTGCTAGTCGTTCCCGACTCTAGGGGGCGTGCTCATCTCCGTTTCAAAGCTGAAGAGCCAGCACTGTCCAAAGATGTCTCGGTGGTCATGTGGCCGGCATGACTCAACGCCAAAGGCGCACAGAACACTGTTCCCTTCCCATCAAAGGTGGTCCCTATTTTTTCTACTTGCATTTTTTACGTGCTTTCAAACTGCTAAATTGGCAGAAACTGGGACAAGGAACGGGAGCTCACCCTGTTATGCGGCACTAGGGATTCGAACCGCTGAACTACCGACCTTTCGATCAACAAGCTCAGAGTCTCAGCCAACTGAGCCACCGTGTCCCGCTGACCCTTAGGTAACTAGATATGATAGACCTACTTGGATGTGCTGTATCTTTTGAGTTCAGCTCTTCAGAATAATCGCCATCATGCTGAGCCTTCTAATTCAGATTCAAATCCCTATCTTAACCTAGTTTCCTTCCAAATAACATCCATATTTTAAAAGTGTTTGCTCTGAAAAAGAAGTGATTTCCACGGCTTCTCTTTCTACTAAATGCACAAGAGGTCACTTACGCTAGAAGAAAATGATGGTTTCCAGAGGCGGTATTCAATTCTACAGAGGAATTATTGAGTCTGTCATTTGCACCTCTATAACTGTCTGGTTCGGTTCTGCAACCCAACAAGAAAAACACAGACTTCAGAGGATAATTAGAACTGCAGAAAAAACAATTGCTACCAACCTGCCTTCCATTGAGGACCTGTATACTGCACGAATCAAGAAGAGGGCCGTGAAAATATTTACAGATCCCTCACATCCTGGACATAAACTGTTTCAACTCCTATCCTCAAAACGACGCTATAGAGCACTGCACACCAGAACAACTAGACACAAGAACAGTTTTTCCCGAAGGCCATCACTCTGCTAAACAAATAATTCCATCAACACTGTCAGACTATTTACTGAATCTGCACTACTATTAATCGTTTCATAGTTCCCATCACCAATCTCTTTCCACTTATGACTGTATGACTATAACTTGTTGCTGGCAATCCTTATGATTTATATTGATATATTGACCATCAATTGTGTTGTAAATGTCGTACCTTGATGAACGCATCTTTTCTTTTATCTACACTGAGAGCACCAAGACAAATTCCTTGTGTGTCCAATCACACTTGGCCAATAAATTCTAAATTCTAAATTCTAAATTCTAAATTCTATTCAACCGGTTCAGACAAGTTCAGGCGAACCAGTAGTAGCAACCTGCGGGTGGATCTGCTCACCAATCCCGGCACTAAGCCATCCCATTTATCCACGTTTTCAGTCCGCGCTTGTGTGTGCAAGCCGCGTGTGCAAGAAAAGTGCATCGTGGAAGACCGTGCGCACCCGGGGTAGGGGTCACGCACACGCTCGCATTTTCAGTGCGGGGCGAACCGGTAGGTAAATGGTTCCCTGTAACAGATGGCCTTTCCTTAGTGACTGAAGGCTTATAAAGCATTCATCAAGTCTAGCATGTTCTCCATTGCAGCTTCCATGTCAAATTGTCACAACAATTTTATTTAAAAATTAACACAAAGTGCTTTGAAAGCACACATGGGGGAATGTTGATGAGCTTCACCGTCCCATTTTCCTATTCTTAACATGTTTTGCCAACTCTGATGTTATGTTATGTTATGTTACCTAGGCTGGGAGGAGGGGTCTAGAGGAGGGGTGAAATGCTCCCGGTTCGCACCGGCTCTCCCGATTAGGTAGCGATGGCAGCTGCTGGTTCGGAGGACTGGTAGCAAAAATCCCTGGCCCTGCCCCCGCCCTCGCCCCTGCTGAGCCGCACCATCAGCAGAGGTTTGTTTTTTTTACTTTTAAAAGTTTTTCTTCAGCCAAAAACATGCCTTTAAAAGTAAAAAAAAAAACCTCTGCTGATCGCGGGGCTGAGCAGGGATCATCAGAACACTTTAAAAGTTTTTTTAAAAAAAACCTCTTCAGCCAAAGGGGAAAAAAAAGAAAAGGGGGGGGCATCCCAGCTGAGTTCCTCATCACCAGAACCTTAAAAAAACATGTTTTCTACATGTTAAAACAATTATTTTAAGAGGTTCTGGGCTGCTATGAGGGAACTTCAGCTGAGATTGTCAGGGGAGCTGACTTTAAAACTTTTTTTCCTCTGGCGATCCCAGAGGAGTTTCCTGATCCTAGCAGGCTTTTAAAATCACTTTTTAACAGCCCCCACTTACAAGAGCCCCCACCCATGCCCAGCCAATGCCCCCTCCTCACTTACCTATAATTACTGCTCCTTTCGGGCTGGCAACGCAACTTCAGCTGTTGATTACAGCCTGCTTTGACTTCCTGCATTGGTTAATGAGGAACTCTAGGAGTTGAAGTCTACAAACCTAAAGCTACTAAAGTTGGAGACCCCTTGATCTAAAAAAATAAATAAAAATAATAAAGTAAAATAGTTGTGCAGCTTTCTAAGATTTGGTGTGTTTCTGTAGTGTTTCACTCTAACTACACAAGCACACAAAATCTCACAAAGCTGTATGTGGCATTTGTGTGTGTGTGAGTCAGTTGTGTTGTGTGTGTGTAAAGTGTGAGGTTCCTGCTTGTTGCAGGGGGCATTTTGGGTGAAGTGCAGCTGCTTTTACATTGTGTGTGAGTCAGTTGTGCTGTGTTGTGTTGTGTGTGTGTAAAGTGTGAAAGTTGGTTTTTGGTACCTCTTATTGTTTTGTATACTTTGTTAATTATTTTTATTATTTATTGTTATTGACCACGCCCACCCAGTCATCTGACCACCAAGCCACGCCCACCATTTAAGCCACGCCCACAGAACCGGTAGGGAAAATTTTTAGATTTCACCCCTGGTCTAGAGAGGCTCTAGTCTTGAGTCTTTGCAAAGCCACAAGAGGCAACAGCACGACCGCACTAAATTCATGGGGCCTATTTGTTCCCAAGAGTAGATAAGCAGTCTTAGGGAGATTCCTGTAATATAGGTAGAATGTAACAAAGTAGATCACTTGAACCATTCACAAGTGAATCTTATGGCTTCTGCCTGATAGTAGAAGAGCTTGAAACATGTCTCAGCAGATGGTAAAACCTTCCTGATTTTGATGGAGCTCAGAAGGTTCGTGCCTGCTTAATATTTGGATGAAAGAAGACTAGCAAAAAGGACAACTCAGGAGTAAGGCCAGGAGATGATTGGCCCTGCCCATAAGGCTTAAAAGAGAAAAGTTGAGAAAACATCCAGAAGTCATTTGCAAATCATTGCCACATTATTCCCCAGAAAACCACATGGATGTGTCCATCTTCAGGGCGATGAAGATAAATGGAGGCAAGTGATGGATTTGCTTGATATCGTCACAATACATTTCCACCATTTATTGTCAAGTGTGAAAGTCCAAATATGACGATTCGATTAAGCTGACATTGCTAAGAGCCTAGACACAGGAATCTTCTGAACTAATCATCGGCACCTGTTTAGAGTTAGATAAGGCACTCAACACCACTCAAGAGCAGTTGGACTTAGTTCTTTTGTGGCTACATAAGTGTTGTGGTCCACCAGCAGTCTGTGGAGCTGGCAGAGAAGTCGGACAGTGAGGAGGCTGGGGACGACAATGGGCCAGTCCTGGAATCAGGGGAAGGCCTGGATGAGGGCTCTGCATTGGAGGCAGAGATGGGGACAGGGCCATCTGGGAGCGATGTGCGAACTCCAGAGCCTCCAGAGGTGAACAGCAGAGAGGCAGAGGAACAGGAGGAGCCTGTTCCTAGTGCACACATGCGAAGAGCTGCCAGAAGGCAAGAGCAGCTAAAGCAAAACGCACAACTCGGAAGTAAGGCCAGGGGATGATTGGCCCCTCCCATAAGGCTTAAAAAAGCAGGAACAGCTCTTGGGTTCTTTGTAGGAAAGCAACACTGCTACAATTGTTTCTGAACTTCAAGGGGCTTTGCCATGAAAAGCCTTTGGCAGGGTGCCAAAGAAGACAAAGGTTTGTGATAAGGCCGAAGGACTTTTTCTGAAGGACTTTGTTTGGGACTTAATTTGGGCTAAGCTGAGAATAAAGTAATTCTCAGCTGTTCTAATAAAATATGCTTCTTTAGGACTGATTGTGTCTTGTAATAACTACTTGGGCCTGGGTCACAACAATAAGGATTCTTGGCTGATTCCCCTTTTCACTCCACCTCACTTCTCCTACACTTATTTATTTATTTATTTATTTATTTATTTTATTTTATTTTATTTTATTAGATTTTTATACCGCCCTTCTCCCGAAGGACTCAGGGTGATGTACAGCCAAATAGTAAAAAACCCACAATATACACATTAAAACAAAACTAAAACCGAGCATATTACAGGAATGGCCAAAATTTAAAACAATTTAAAACCCTAAAATTCATAAATAGCCCCAATTAAAAATTTAATAAAACTTCTAAGCCAGTCCCGCTTGAATAAATAGGTGCGTTTTCAGCTCACGGCGAAAAGTCCGAAGATCAGGCACTTGACGTAAACCAGGGGGAAGTTATTTATGGACTTCCATGCAACGTCGCAATACTAGGATAAAATATGGAGCCTGCATTGTAACAGTACGATGCAGGTTTCTCTGGTGTTATTGTGGCTGTGTACGGATACCTATGGACATCAAAGCCAGGTTCAATAGCCTCACATGGGTGTGGATTTAGCCAGGGGTAGGCTTCAAAAATTTTAGCAAGGGGTTTTCTGCCCGGTTGCTGGGTGGGCGTGGCCTAATCGGCCTCCTGCACTACGACGGGGGGAGGTTTTGCCCTCCCCGGGCTCCGGAGGCTTTCCTCGAGTCTCTGGGAGGGTAAAAACAGCCTCCTCAGGCTTCGGAAGCCTTCCTGAACTTCTGGTAGGCCTGTTTTTTGCCCTCCCCAAGTCTCTATGAGCATCCTGCACTCACTTGCATCCAAAACGGACTCCTGGGAGGGGTGGGTGGGCGGGGCCAGCCAGGAGTGGGATTTGGGGGGGGAGTTCTCTGCACCGCACAGAATCTTAGCTAGAGGTTCTCCCGAATTTCTGCGCACCCCCAGCAGCCCACCTCTGGACCTAGCAAGCTTCAGCATATGTTCTTCCTACTGTGGGACCATGGGATTATTTCCAGTGGTGGGTTTCACATTTTGTTACCATCGGTTTGCTGCGTGCATGCTCGCTCGCTTCCTGCATGCGCGCGCCATCAGCACATGCGCCCGGCCTTCCACGCATGCACTTTGCACATACGCACCCCTTCTACACAGGTACCCAGCCTCAAAAATGTGCCTAAATAGGACGGCATAGTGCCAGAATGGGCGGGCAGGCCCACCCACGGTTCTCCCAAACCGGTCTGAACCGGCTGCAAACCACCTCTGATTATTTCTCTCCAGAGTCAGATTTTCCTTCGATTTTAAAGCGAATGCTAACTTTTCTCATGAGTCTAAAGCCTAACATTTGCAAAAGGTTTTACTGACTCTGTTGAATTAAACTAAACAGAATGAAGTAGTGAACATGAACTATTGGGGAGATCTTTAAAAGTTTCGGGCATAGAAGCTGAAACTGGTACACAAATAGAAAAGGTGCAGTCCAAAATGTCAGGGTTTGCAAGAGAGAAGATAGCCAAGCGCCTTATTTAACGCCTAGTTAATTTTGGTTAGATTTTGATGGTGGGGAAAGAGATTGGATGTAAAAAATAAGGATATGTGACTTAGCCATTTGGAACGTAAGAAAGTACAGTGAGATTTTCTTCGCCTAGCTTCTTTAGGAACTGGAAATGTTTAGAGAGAAATCTTGTTAAAAAAAATTTAAAATATAGATAAAATAATTCTTCCTGACATTTGACCAACAGGGTTTCAGTTATGAAGGATAATGTTCTGACCTGAGTCACGCTGGTGAAGCAGGTATTAGTTAAAGTCAGTTCATTACTCATGCATCATCCAACAACTCATCAATGGGGCTGTAAATTATCTAATTATATCTATCTAGCTATCTAGTTATAGCTAGCTAGCTAGCAATTTATATCTCTATCTATCTTCCTACCTATCTCTATCTATCTCTATCAATCTATCAATCTACCTACCTACTTACCAATCTATTTGTCTGTGTCTATATCTATCTATCTATCTATCTATCTATCTATCTATCTATCTATCTATCTATCTATCTATCTATCTCTTTATAGCTCGCCTGCCTGGAACCCATACCATATATCTGATATCAATACAGTTGAGCGTGTCCAAAGGTATTTTACGAGAAGAGTTCTCCACTCCTCCGTAACCAATAAAATACCTTATTCCACCAGACTTGATATCCTGGGTCTAGAAAACTTGGAACTTCGTCGCCTTCGACAGGACCTGGGTTTAGCTTATAGAATCATCTGTTGTAATGTCCTTCCTGCCAATGACTACTTCAGTTTCAACTACAATAACACAAGAGCTACCAACAGATTTAAACTTAATGTCAACCGCACCAGTTTAGATTGCAGAAAACACGATTTCTGTAACAGAATTATCTATGCTTGGAATGCATTACCTGACTTTGTGGTCTCTTCTTATAACCCCAAAAGTTTTATTAAAAATCTATCCACTGTTGACCTCACCACATTTCTAAGAGGACTCTAAGGGGCGTGCATAAGAGCACAAATGTGCCTACCGTTCCTGTCCTATTGTTTCTTCCTCTCTCTATATATATGCTTATACTACCTTGTTTCTCCTCATATATATGTTTATATATTATATAAACTTTTGTGTTATGCTTGTTATGCTTGTGTATATTGTTGTGACAAAATTAAATAAATTAAATAAATAAATAAATAAATAAATAAATAAATATCTCTATCTCTATCTTTCTATCTATCTAACCTATTTATATCTATCTCTATTTATTTAACTCTTATCTATCTATTTATCTCTATCTATCTATGTCTATCTCTATCTATCTAATCTATCTCTCTATTTCTATCTATCTTTATCTATTTATCTAACTTATTTATCTCTATCTATGTCCATTTCTATTTATCTATGTCTATCTCTATCTATCATCTCAATCTATCTAATCTATCTCTCTATCTCTATCTATCTCTATTTATATAACTTATCTATCTATTTATCTCTATCTATCTATGTCTATTTCTATCTATCTATCTATCTATCTATCTATCTATCTATCTATCTATCTATCTCAATCTATCTAATCTCTCTCATCTATTTATCTAACTCTTATCTATCTATCTATCTATCTATCTATCTATCTATCTATCTATCTATCTATCTATCTATGTCTATGTCTATCTCTCTATCTCAATCTAATCCAGTGGTAGTCAACCTGGTCCCTACCGCCCACTAGTGGGCGTTCCAGCTTTCATGGTGGGCGGTAGGGGTTTTGTCTGATACTGTAGCACTTTCCTTTTTTTAATTTAATTGACTTTTTAAAAAATTTTCATAGCATTCTTTAAAAACATTTTCATTAGGCGCTCACAAAATTCCCCGTGACAATTTAAATTTCTGAACATATACTATTTGTATCGCCCGCACGTAAGTTTAGCTCATGTTACATAAGTGAAACTAAATGGCGCTATAGTGCGACCGCAAACAAAAGAGCCTCGTCCCAGAATAGCTCGCGCATCTCCCCCCACTCCACCCAGCTGTAACAGACAAGCAGAGCTGGTAGCCGGCGCCCCCGCCAACCCCAATCCATGATGCGCGAGAGGCATGCGCAGATGACAATACACTTTATAAATCACCATTACTGTGGAACCGGTGGGCGGTTAGAAAATTTTACTACTAACAGAGATACAAAAGTGGGCGGTAGGTATAAAAAGGTTGACTACCCCTGATCTAATCTATCTCTCTATCTCTAATCTCTTTATATCTCTCTATCTCTATCTACCTCCCTACCTCCCTACCTCCCTACCTCTCTCTCTCTCTCTCTCTCTAATTTTTGGTGACTTTTTCCAGAAGTTTTCAATCTTTCTGTTTAAGCCTTGCTTAGTACTTAGATAGAGACCACTAGGAAGTGGTCTCAGGGCAGCTGAACCAAAAAGTTTAAAAAAGCATCCATTTTCAGGTGGCTGCCCAGGACATGAGACCTTTTCATTCATTACATCTAATTATCTAATCATTTGACAATCTAATAATAATTCGATGAAACTTTCTGGAAATTATGTAGCATATATAAAGCGAATAACACATAGAGGTAAACTGATAGGAACTTTCTCTGGGCATTTGTTAGTCTCCTTCCCCTGCTTAATTTTCTTGTTTAAAAAAACATAATTTTAAAATACAATTTTTTTAAAAAAACAAACATATATGTAAAGCTGGTCTTGCTGGAAAACAAAAAACTTAAAAAATAACCTAACTAATATTTCCCTGAACATGACTGAACTCCATACTGCCTCAAGAAGTATTTGGGAAAATGGAGGCTGGTTGCAATCTATTGTCGTGACTGGAGGTGTGTACATTTCCTCAGAACAGAGGACAAAGCTAACCTGAGGTGTTGTGCAGCTTTCTGAGTATTTGTATTGGCATTATTATTTTTCTCTTCTTTTTGTATGTATGTATAAGGAAGCCATGAGCTAAGTCTAATTCTCCAAACACTTTTATTTCATCTAGTGCAGCATTTCTAACCTTAGGGACTTTTAAGAGGGGTGGAGGTGGCTGGCTAGGGAATTCTGGGAGTTGAATAACAGAATAACAGAGTTGGAAAGGATCTTGGAGGTTGTTGTGTCTCGCTCGCTCCCCCCGACGCAGCCGGGCCCCTCTTATCTCCTGCCGGACGCTGATAGTTCGGAAGAATGTCCTGGAATGCCTCCAGCCCCCAGCCCTGGCACCATGCCCGGACAGGCCGAGCAAGACGAAGGGCCTGACATGCCTTCAGCCCCCAGTCCTGGCACCATGCCCAGGCAAACAGAGCAACTAAACCCCTCCCCCACAGCATGTGAGCCTGAAGAATGTGAAGCCAGTCATGAGCTAAGATTACCAACAGCTGGAGGCTGGAGAGATCCTCGCTTCCGGAGAGTAGAGAGGCGACGTCAGCAAAAGGAAGGGAGGGACAGGCCTGGATAAGTGCTGAGTCATGGAGCCACACCCCATGGCCGATATAAAGGATCTGCTTTCTGGCATTCTCTGAGTCAGGCAAAGTCTAACTTGGATTGCTGAAGTCACTTCCTGGTCTCCTGCCTGCCTTGAGAACTCTGATAGGACTTTGGCAGAGCTGCAGAGGCACGCTTGATACGGACTTCCCCGACCTGGCCATCAGCGGAGGAGTGGGACACGACAGAGGTCTTCTAGTCCAACCTCCTGTTTAGGCCAGAGATTCTATACCCGTGATGGTGAACCTATCAGTAGGCATGCAAGCTCAGCTCCGGTTGGACCAGAAGTCGGCAAAGGGGCTGTTTCTGGCCTCTGGAGGGCCTCTGGGGGAGTGGGGAAGGCTGATTTCGCCCTCCCCAGGCTCCTAGAAAGGTACTGGAGCTTGGGGAGAGAGAAAAACGAGCCTACCGGGACCACCGTGCCATCGTGTGCCAGGAGCAAGGGGGGAGCGGGGAAGGGGTGTCACGTGCGCATGCGGGGGGGTGGGGCGCATAGAATTATGGGCACGCATGCAGATGACCCTCCCTCCCCCCCCACTCCTGGCACGCGATGGCAAAAAGGTTAGCCATCACTGTTCTACACCGTTTCAAACAAATGGTTGTCCAATCTCTTCTTAACAACTCCCACTGTTGGAACACTTGTAAGTTCAAGGCTTCTTGGTGGCAGCCCCTGAGATATTGGAACACTGTTATCATGTCTCCCCTAGTCCTTCTTTTCATTATTCGATCCAATTCCTGCAATCATTCTTCATATCTTTTAACCATCCCCCGTCCCCTAATCATCCTTGTTGCTCTTTTACATCCAGTTTGCTTGGATATTTATTTATTTATTTATTTATTTAATCAAATTTTTATACCGCCCTATCTCCCGAAGGACTCAGGGCGGTTTACAGCCCGATAAAAATACAAACGAAATGCATGAGGCAGAATTCTTGGCTAGGGTGTTTTCAGCGGTTAAAACATACATCGCTCTGTGGGGGAAAAAATGCCCTTAAAGGTTTTAGGCTTGCTAATATGGTTGCCCCCAAAACATGTTTAGGCGATGATATAAAACGGCGATTTATGATCTGAAACCATACCTTAATAGACCACCATGGAGGGGCCTGATGCAGGGGTGGGCTTCAAAAATTTTAGCAAGGGGTTCTCTGCCTGGTTGTGTTCTGTCCCCCTTCGCCTCCGTCCGAGCGATAATTAGCTGGCACTATCACCTCTGGCAGCAAAATAGTGAGCATCTGCCAAGTGTCCCTGTTATCTTCCTCGACGCCAATGAGTCACCCAGGAACAAACAATACTTCAGCTCTTAGTTAAGCAGTTAATTTGCCTGCTACGAAGAGGCACAGCAGCTCTTATTGCCTTTATATCCTATGGGGTGTGGCTCCATGACTCAGCACTTCCTAGGCCTGCCCCACCCCTGCTTCTGTTGTTCCCGCCTCTCCTGCCTACGAAACCTAGAGTCCAGCCAGGCCTGATTGCCATCAGCCAGGTCTGGAAGCGTGACCTGGGGGGGGAAGAGTCAGGGGACGGAGGCCTCGTTATCTCCTCCACCTGGCCTGCCTCTGGCTCCTGGAGCTGAGCCAGGGAAGCTGGTGCTCCTGAGGTAAGTCCTGACGGCCCTTCCCCCTCACTTTCCAAGTCACTTTCTGGCAGGAGGCCCCGCTCGGGGGGCACAACAACAGGTTGCTGGGTGGGTGTGGCCATAATGGGCGTGGCCAAGTCATTATTATTTCTATTCTATTTCTTATTTCTATTCTAGGTTGTTTCTAGAAAGAAACAGTTGTCAAAGGCAACATTAGATAATATTATATAACCGAAGGACCTTGTCTCCTTCACTCCTGAGGCCAACTGGAAACGATTTGAATCTTTCTGTGACAGAATCATGTATTCTGATTATTTTTAACTTGCCCTTTATTCTGGGCTGCTGGGCCAGTCGTTAAGAGTAAAAAAAAATAAGTAAAAACCAACATGCTGCAATATCAGCCAATAAGAGGGCGAAGCCCTCATCATGCTAAAAACTCAAGCATTAAGAGGTAAGAAGAAGCTAAACACATCATTTGAACTCATCTCGAGGTGGGGGGGAAAGGAGACTTTGACAATGAAACAATAGCGTTATCAGCATTAATGAAGGTTTAGTAGAAGGATATTTCAGATAAAGTATTAGGAATAGAATGGAATGGAATAGAATAGAATAGAATAGAATAGAATAGAATAGAATAGAATAGAATAGAATAGAATAACAGAGTTGGAAGGGACCTTAGAGGTCTTCTAGTCCAACCCCCTGCTTAGGCAGGAAACCCTACGCCACTTCAGACAAATGGTTATCCAACATCATCTTAAAAATGTCCAGTGTTGGAGCATTCACAACTTCTGGAGGCAAGTTGTTCCACTGATCAATTGTTTTAACTACAGGAAATTTCTCCTTAGTTCTAGGTTGCTTCTCTCCTTGATGAGTTTCCACCCATTGCTTGAGTCTGTGTTGTCTGCATCTCCAACTGAAGCGGAAATGGTTCCTGTAGTCTGCAATTTTTCTGGAAAGGGTATTTATTCCGACAGTGGTGGGATTCAAATAATTTAACAACCGGTTCTCTGCCCTAATGACCAGCTGGGTAGGCGTGGCTCGGTGGTCATGTGACCGTGTGGGCGTGGCCAACTCAGCATCACTCAGGTCGATGGGCGCTTCGCCTTAGCCGTTGCAATGTAATAAGGGGTTAACCAGAGAGGCAGTTTCTGTAAGCAGGACAATAAAGATTAGGATAGAAACAGTCAGGAAATTTCTCCTTAGTTCTAAGTTGCTTCTCTCCTTGATTAGTTTCCACCTGTTGCTTCTTGTCCGGCCTTCAGGTGCTTTGGAGAATAGCTTGACTCCCTCTTCTTTGGGGCAGCCCTTGAGATATTGGAACACTGCGACCATGTCTCCCCTAGTCCTTCTTTTCATTAAACTAGACACACCCAGTTCCAGCAACCGTTCTTCGTAAGTTTTAGCCTCCAGTCCCCATATCATCTTGGTTGCTCTTCTCTGCACTCTTTCTAGAGTCTCAACATCTTGTCTACAACCTGGCAACCAAAACTGGATGCAGTATTCCAAGTGTGGTCTTACCAAGGCATTATAAAGTGGTATTAACACTTCATGTGATCTTGATTCTATCCCTCTGTTAATGCAGCCCAGAACTGTGTTGGCTTTTTTGGCAGCTGTTGCTGTTTGGCTTGTTTGTTTTATTCTCGTTCCGGCAACTTGTATGGCAGAAAGAAACAAGTATTCCCTTCAAAACATAGGCAGCTTGTATATAGGAAGATACCAGTGGTGGGATTCAAGTAATTTAACAACCGGTTCTCTGCCCTAATGATTTCTTCCAATAACCAGTTTGTTAAACTGCTCAGAAAGTTAACAACCGGGCCCACCCACAATTTCTGCTACTAGTTCTCCTGAACCGGTGCAAACCAGCTGAATTGGTATTCAGTCGGTTTGCACTGGTTTAAGAGAACCAGTAGCAGAAATTGCGGGTGGGGTGGGCCCTCCCCCCTGGCCCTCCCCCTTATGTGTACAAACAAGGGTGAGCAACTATGGCCTCTTTACAATTTGTGGATTTCAAATCCCAGAATTCCTGAACCAGCCACGCATCCATTTTTTAAAAACTTTTTGATGTATGTGTAAGGAAACCATGAGCGGTCTAATTTTCCAACCATTTTTATTTGAACGAGTGCCATGTTTCTAAACCTGGCAACGTTAATTGAGCGGACTGCCTCAGGAATTCTGGCAGTTGAAATCCACAGGTGGTAGAGTCGCCAGCGTTGGCCATCCCTGGTGTAAAGAGATAATTCATGGAATCATGTTTTTCGTTCAAACGTCGATAGGTTTATTTTGGAAAAAGGAAGAATTGGGCAAATCAGAGCCGTGTTTCTTAACCTTGGCCGCTTTAAGATGTGTGGAAGGTCAGGTGAAGAGTTAATAACATGCTATAAGGCTTTGGTAAGACCAGGCTTGGAATACAACATCCATTTTTGGTCACCATGATGTAAAAAAGATGTGGAGACTCTAGAAAGAGTGCAGAGAAGAGCAACAAAGAGGATTAGGGGACTGGAGGCTAAAACTTTATAAAGAATTGTTGCAAGAACTGGGTATGTCTAGTTTAATGAAAAGAAAGACCAGGGGAGACATGATAGCAGTGTTCCAATATCTCAGGGATTGCCACAAAGAAGAGGGAGTCAAGCTATTCTCCAAAGCACCTGGAGACAGGACAAGGAGCAATGGATGAAAAACCTATTAAGGAAAGAAGCAACCTAGAACTATGGGGTTCTAGGTTCTTCTAGTTCTTCTTCTGTAAGGAGAACAATTAACCAGTAGAACAGCTTGCCTTCAGAAGTTGGGGGTGCTTCATCACTGGAGGTTTTGAACAAGAGATTGAACAGTCGTCTCTCTGAAATGGTATATAGGATCTCCTGTTCCAGTAGGGGGTTGGATTAGATGACCTCCAAGGCCCCTTCCAACTCTTGTTATTCTATGATTTAAAAGGATATTTGGGTTGTATTTTCCCCTCCCCCCCATCTCTTATAGGTTGTGTTCAATTCTAGACCTGTCAGGTGGTCTCCTGACCAAGACTAACCAAGATCAACTGACTCAAAAGAGTGGACATTCATTTGTCTGGGATGGTATCTTCTCCTCTTCTTTCTCACCTCTCATCTTTCCTACTACCTTCCCCTATTGGTATATTATGATATATCAATTATTGTTTATACTTTATGATTTATGATTGTATCTAATGACCCATCTTATGATTTATGACTTATCATTTTATTGTTTGTATGTACACTGGGAGCTTATGCACCGGAGACAAATTCCTTGTGTGACCAATCACACTTGCCCAATAAAGAATTATTCTCCATTATTCTATTCTATTCCATTCTTCATTCCATTATTCTATTCTATTCTCCATTATTCTATTCTATTCTATATTTCTATTCCTATTCTATTCTATTCTATTCTATTCTATTCTATTCTATTCTAATCCATTCCATTCCATTCCATTCCTGTACCATTCTATTCTACTCTATTCTATTCTATTCTATTCTATTCTAATCCATTCTTCATTCCTCTATTCTATTCTATTCTATTCTATTCTATTCTATTCTATTCTATTCTATTCTATTCTATTCTAATCCATTCTTCATTCCTCTATTCTATTCTATTCTATTCTATTCTATTCTATTCTATTCTCCATTATTCTATTCTATTCTATTCTTCATTCCAATATTCTATTCTATTCTATTCTATTCTATTACTTTTCTATTCTGTTCTCCATTATTCTATTCTATTCTATTCTATTCTATTTTTCATTCCATTATCCTATCCTATCCTATCCTATCCTATCCTATCCTATCCTATCCTATCCTATCCTATCCTATCCTATCCCATCCCGTCCTTCATTCCATTATTCTGTTCTGTTGTGTTCTGTTGTTCTATTCTATACTTCATTCCTAGTCTGTTTTGCTCTGCTCTTTTCTGGACTCTCGTCTTGGGAAGGGGGTTGGACTAAAAGACCTCCAAGGTCCCTTCCAGCCCCAGGATTCTACGCCTCCGTACCTTGTGGGAAGCCAACCCGTCGAGACCTTTTCCCGCTCTCTCTCTCTCTCTGTCTCTCTCCCTCCCTCTCTCTCTCTCCCTCCCTCCCTCCCTCCCTCTCTCTCTCCACCCAGCCCCGAGGCTTACCCTGACCGAACCAGGAGCTGGGATTGCGTGACTTTCCGTTCCCACCAGACGCTGGCAAGGCGGAGGCGAGCTTAGACGCCCCGGTTTTTCCACCCCGTTTACCTCGGATCGGATGCTCTGGTCCTCTTAGCCTTAAAGACGCCGCAGCATCTTCGAGACTCTTCCCCTCTGGTTGAAGACCCCGGGGTGCCGGCTCGCTCCCTCCCGCAGGGACCCCAGGGATGACTCCCCCCCCCAAGCCCCAAGCCCCAAGCCCCCGTCGCCTGCCTCTCTGCTCCAGCCAGCAAGCCCGCCCCCTGGAGGGAAGGCCCGCAAGCGCAAGCAATCCCTTTGGCTCGGCCAGGCGTCCCAACCTTTCTGAGTATTTCATCCCAAGCGCCCGGCGGGGTGGCCCGCCGCTGAGCTCTTCGAAGCTCCGGTCCTTCGCTTGATCCCCTTCCTTCCTTCCTTCCTCCCTTCCTTCCTTCCTTCCTTCCTTCCTCCCTCCTCCTCCTCCCCCTCCTCCGACCCTTTCTTCTTCTTCTTCCTATTCTTCTTCTCCTCCTTCTCCTCTTCCTTCTTCCTCCTCCTCTTCTTACTTCCCCCTCTTCCTCCTCTTCCTCCTCCTCCTCTTCCCCTCCTTCTCCTCCTTCTTTCTATTCCTCTCCCCTTCTCTTTCTTCTTCTTCTTCCTCCTCCTTCTCCCCCTCCTCCTCCGACCCTTTCTTCTTCTTCTTCTTCTTCTTCTTCTTCTTCTTCTTCTTCTTCTTCTTCTTCTTCTTCTTCTTCTTCTTCTTCTTCTCCTCCTCCTCCTCCTCCTCCTCCTCCTCCTCCTCGGCTTCGGCGAGCACAGCCAAACGGCTTTTGTTCCCCGCCTGCCGGCCGAGTTTCTTTCCTAGGAGGGGGGGGGGGAAACTCCTAGTGGGAGGGGACGGTGGAGGAGGAGACCCACGCGAGGTCACCCCCACCCTCCCCCCCACCCAGCTACCCGTGTGGTTTCTTGCCAAGAGCCCAGCGGTGGCTTGACGTGGATGCTTCGCCGGCTGGGATCTCCGCGTGGTCTCCCCTCCCCGCCGCGCGCAAACCTCTCCCCCCCCCCGCCACTTCCACCTCCCGCCGGCCGGAGCGTTGCGTAAACCGGGGTGGAGTGGGTGGCTGGGTGGGGGCGATCGCCGCAAGAGGCTTGCATTTAAGAGCCGAAGTTGGCTGGGGCCAAAGCTCTTCGGAGACCAGCCCGGCGCCGGCCTGCCTCCTTGAGGACTAGAAGCAGCCCGGTTGGCGGAAACTTTTCTCTCTGCTCCGTCTCCAGGCGCCGGCGGCGAGACCCCCCGCCCCAAACACCTCTCCATCCTTTCGGCCGGCCGGCCGGGCGCCGGAGAGAAGCGGCCGGGCGTCGAGACAGGCCGAGGAGGAGCCGCCGCTGGGCAGGAAAACCCGGCCGGAGGTGGGTGGGGGGGACACGAGCGGCGGCGTCGCCCTTCTGCCAAAGGACAAGGCGGGGCGGAGAAGGCGGAGGGAAGGCAGCGGCCGCCGCCGCCGCCGCGGCTGCCGCACGATGTGGCCGGCTGGCACGGCCGGCAAGCTGGCGGCTCCGCGGGATTCGGCGCTGCGGAAAGCGGCTTTCTCCGGCAACCTCTCGGCTCTGCCGTTGCACCTGGTGCCCAGCGGTCGGAGCGTGCGGGTCTTCGTCAGCGCCAACCCCGAAGGTGAGGCAGGGAAGGCGGGCAGGGTGGCTGGGCAGCCTTCCTTCCTTGTCTCCCGTTCCTTCCTTCTTTCTCTCTCCTCCCTCCCTTCCTTCTTTTCTTCCTTCCTTCTCTTCCCTCCCTCCCTCCCTTCCTATTTCACTTGTCTCCCTCCCTCTGTTCCTTCCTTCTGTCCTTCCTTCCTTGTCTCCCTCCTTCTTTCCATTACATCCTTCTCCTCCCTCCCTTCCTTCTGTTCTTCCTTTCTTCTCTTCCCTCCCTCCCTCCCTCCCTTCCTTTTTCACTTGTCTCCCTCCCCCTTTTCCTTCCTTCTGTCCTTCCTTCTCCTCCCTTCCTTCTCCTTCCTCTCTTCCTTCTTTCCTTCCTTCCTATTTCACTTGTCTCCCTCTTTTCCTTCCCTCTGTCCTTCCTTCCTTCCCCCCCCCATTCACTTGTCTCCCTCCCTCTTTCCATTCAATCCTTCCTTCCTTCTCCTCCCTCTCTTCCTTCTCCTCCCTCCCTCCCTTCCTTCTCCTCCCTCCCTCCGTTCTTTCCTTCCATCCTTCCTATTTCACTGGTCTCCCTCCTTCTCTCCATTCCATCCATTCATCCTTCCTTTCTTCCTTCTTCTTCCTTCCTTCCTTCCTTCCTATTTCCTTGTCTCCTCCCCTCTTTCCTTCCTTCTTTCCTTCCTCCTCCCTCCCTCTTACTTCACTTGTCCCTCCTCTCTCCAATCCATCCTTCCTTCCTTTCTTCCTTCTTCTTCCTTCCTTCCTTCCTTCCTATTTCACTTGTCTCCTTCCTCTTTTCCTTCCTTCTGTCCTTCCTTCCTCCCTCCCTCTTACTTCACTTGTCCCTCCTCTCTCCAATCCATCCTTCCTTCCTTCTCCTCCTTCTTCCTTCCTTCCTTCCTTCCTATTTCACTTGTCTCCTCTTTTCCTTCCCTCTGTCCTTCCTTCCTTCCCCCATTCACTTGTCTCCTCCCCTCTTTCCATTCAATCCTTCCTTCCTTCTCCTCCCTCTCTTCCTTCTCCTCCCTCTCTCCCTTCCTTCTCCTCCCTCCCTCCGTTCTTTCCTTCCATCCTTCCTATTTCACTTGTCTCCCTCCTTCTCTCCATTCCATCCATTCATCCTTCCTTTTCTTCCTTCCTTCCTTCCTTCCTTCCTTCCTATTTCACTTGTCTCCTTCCCTCTTTTCCTTCCTTCTGTCCTTCCTTCCCTCCCTCCCTCCCTCTTATTTTACTTGTCCCCTCCCTCTCTCCAATCCATCCTTCCTTCCTTCTCCTCCCTTCTTCCTTCCTTCCTTCCTTCTTTCCTTCCTATTTCACTTGTCTCCCTCTTTTCCTTCCTTCTGTCCTTCCTTCCTTCCCTCCCTCCCTCTTATTTCACTTGTCCCCTCCCTCCCTCCCTCCATTTCATCCTTTCTTCCTTCCTTCTCCTCCCTTCTTTCCTTCCTTTCTTCCTTTCTTCCTTCCTTCCTTCCTGTTTCACTTGTCTCCCTCCCTCTTTTCCTTCCTCCCTTCCTTCCTCCCTTCCTTCCTTCCTCCCTTCCTTCCTTCCTCCCTCCCTTCCTTCCTTTGCTTGCTTGGATCTTCTTGGAGCTGCGCCTTTGGCTGGACTCAAGAGGGCAGCTGAGATTCGGGGTTGGCTTTGCACTGGGCCATCTCCGCATGACACCCAGACTCACCCGAGGGGTCTGAAGCCCAGTTAGGCTCATGGGGATTACTGATGCCATCCTGAATTAGGCAAGAAAAGGTCATGGGTAAGGAAGCTGGGACGCAGCTTCCTAGCAGGGCCTCACATTAGATGATCTGTTCCCGTTTCTAATTTTTGTTTCATTTCTACTCTGACTGTAAAGGGGAGGGGGGGTGAGTACCGCTGCCACCGTCCTAAAGCCAGCTTGGTCGGCAGTCTGGGGAGAAGGGAGAGGGGTGTTTAAGGGTGTCTTCAAAGTTTCGGGTGTTGTTTTGTCTACAAAAGCCTCTCTCCCTCCCCTCCCCCCTCTTTCTTTCTTTTTTTTAAAGAAGAGGTTTAAAAAAAGAAAAAGTTGATTTCTCAGGAGGCATCTGCACCAGCGGGCTGCCTGTAAGGCCTGCAGTCCATCTTATTTGCCCTAGGAAAAAATGCTGCATTTTCTGGCAACTCAGAGAGGAGTGACTAGAAGGTGCTATTTTTTTCCCCTAATTCAAAGGAGGGTGAGTGAATGAGTGGAGAGGAGAGGAGGGAGGGAAGGAAGGAAGGAAGGAAGGAAGGAAGGAAGGAAGGAAGGAAGATGGAAGGAAAGAAAGATGGAAAGAAAGGGAAAGAAAAAGAAAAAGAGAGACAGAAAGAAAGATGGAAGGAAGGAAGGAAGATGGAAGGAAAGAAAGATGGAAAGAAAGGGAAAGCGAAAGAGAGAGAGAAAGAGAGAGAAAGAGAAAGATGGAAGGAGGGAAAGAAAGGGAAAGAGAAAAAGAGAGAAAGAGAGGGAAGGAAGGTAGGATGGAAAGAAAAGGAAAGAGAAAGAAAGAGAGAGAGAGGAAAAAACTGGAAAGAAGGAAAAGATGGAAGGAAAGAAAGTTGGAAAGAAAGGGAAAGAAAAAAGAGAGAGAGAGAGGAAGAAAGCTGGAAGGAAGGAAAGCTGGAAGGAAGGAAAGTTGGAAAGAAAGGGAAACAGGAAAAGAGAAAGAGAAGGAAGGAAGGAAAGAAAGAAAGAAAGAAAGAAAGAAAGAAAGAAAGAAAGAAAGAAAGAAAGAAAGAAAGAGATTGACCTTCTTGTCTTTCATCTCTCAAAGAGATTCAGTAAAGCGTTCCGTTTTGGTCTTTTGTCGAAAGTGGGTAATTCTTGAACACTCTATGACAGGTTTCACTTCAAGGAAAGGCCCTTGACATTTCGGTACAATGCTTGGAGAATTGTGACCGTAAGCCTCCATCTGTGAGGCAATTGTGCAAGAGGGAGCAGGGTTTTTTTTTTCCACTTGGGAATTATATGGTATACTTTTGTCTTCCTGTTCCACTTTGCTATGTGTGTCAATTAACACATTCCAAAATGGAGATTCAAAGTAATCTCTCTTTGAGTTCTTTCTACTAGGAGCCTCTCAGAATAATTCTGAAACGAAATAACTCTTTCGTTGAGCTCTTTAAGATATTATGCATTGGAACTGTTATACATTTTTTTTAAAAAACAAAACACCAGATTCAATGACTTCTGAACTCCAGCCTAAGTACACGTACGTGACGCCAGGCGACCGCCTTTCGTGTTCTATTTCCAGCGAGCAGTTTTCTCCTTGTTGCTTGTGCCCTATTCCCGATTTACTTCGCCCTTGAGCGGAAAGTTCATTAAATTATATCGCTCACTTTGTCTGCCTGATGACAGAAGACATTCCTACCTGTCTGGTTTTTTAAAATTTTTATTATTATTATTATTATTATGACTGTGTCCAGTCCTCCATTGAAATATAGCGGGAGAGAAGATTGAGTCCTCTAAAGATCAGAGTTTGCAGTAGATGTACATGGTGTCCCAAGAAAACTGGCAGGTAGCCCACTACTTAAAAGAAGAGCAGTAAGGATGAGAAAAAGATGTTTCTAAGTCCTTTGGCCAAAACCTCTTTCGGAGATTGAAGTCAGGCGGAGAGTCAGACGGTCTTTTCCTGAGTTGTTTATTGCCCGGATTGTCTGCTGAATTATTGCTCCGCAAAAGACATGGCTGCTCATGAGAGAAGCCTCATGCCCTCTTCGGCAAGAGGTCTTAATTCATTTCCTCTATGATATCTAATTAATTATCGCTCTCTTGATTCAGACCAAGGTTTTTAGAGAAAGGGCAAGTTTGAAGCAAGTTCTTGCAAGGGGAAACTGTCCGTGGTGCTGAAAATAAGGTGGCATGTTGGAAGCCGTGGAATGGAATGGAATGGAATGGAATAAGATTGAATGGAATGGAATGGAATGGAATGGAATGGAATGGAACGGAATGGAATGGAATGGAACAGAACAGAACGGAAGAGAACAGAACAGAACAGTGGAATGAAGAGTAGAGTAGAGTAGAGTAGAGTAGAGTAGAATAGAATAGAATAGAATAGAATAGAATAGAATAGAATAGAATAGAATAATAGAATAGAATAGAATAGAATAGAATAGAATAGAATAATGGAATGAAGAGTAGAATAGAATAGAATAGAATAGAATAGAATAGAATAGAATAGAATAGAATAGAATAGAATAGAATAGAATAGAATAATGGAAAGAAGAACATAATAGAATAGAATAGAATAGAATAGAATAGAATAGAATAGAATAGAATAGAATAGAATAGAATAGAATAATGGAATGAAGAATAGAGTAGAATAGAATAGAATAATGGAATGAAGAATAGAATAGAATAGAATAGAATAGAATAGAATAGAATAGAATAGAATAGAATAATGGAATGAAGAATAGAATAGAATAGAATAGAATAGAATAGAATAGAATAGAATAGAATAGAATAAAATAAAATAATGGAATGAAGAATAGAATAGAATAGAATAGAATAAAATAGAATAGAACAGAACAGAATAGAATAGAATAGAATTCTTTATTGGCCAAGTGTGATTTCATACACAAGGAATTTGTCTCCAGTGCTAAGCTCACAGTGTGCATAAAGATACATACTGTTATAGATAAATCATGATCTTAGTCATCATCAATACAGTTGCTCCAAAATCATTCGAATTGCCACACCACAAGAGCTGGTTGCCAATGTTCTAATGTCAAGAGCAAGCTAACATGAATGTCTGCGGCTGTAAATTAGCAGATATTTTAGTTAAAACCCATCCACGTGTTAGAAAAACTTACTTTAAGATATTGCCAGGTGCTGCTGCATACGTAACTAGTTCAGAGTTCCGTGCTTAATTTTAATTCTGGAGTAAACTTGCATCTAAATGAGATACAGTAAGATAAAAAAATTTCCAGATGCCAATAGCAATGGAGCCTAGAAAGATAACGTCTTCTGATGCAATATTTCAGGTTTCCTGTACTTATTTGTGAAAGCATTTAGGGTTTTTGATTATTTCTTATCAAACTACTATACAAACTATCGTAACCTTTACTTAATCGTTCTTTCTGGTTAACCCTTCATAAAGTGATCTGCACCAAGTATGCCACCTTTTACGATTTCTTTCAAATAATATTTCATGCCAGGGATAAAATGCTCCCAGTTCTGACCAGATCAGGTGATCCGGTAGCGATGGGGGTGGGTGGTTTGGAGAACTGGTAGCAAAAATCCCTGCCCCCCTCCCCGGTTCTCCAAACCACCCAATTGCCTGGTCGCCCACTTGCCTGCTTGCCGCTTCTTTGAAAAAATGCTTTTAAAAGGTTAAAAAAAGGCTCTGACAATCACGGCTGAGCTGCCTGATCGTCAGAGCCTTTTTTTTCTTTTAAAAGCATTTTTACAACCTATTCACCCAAATAGGTTGTAAAAAAATGATTTTAAAGGGTTAAAAAAAAGGCTCTGGAGATGACAGCTGAGCTGCCTGATCTTCAGAGCCTTTTTTTTACTTTTAAAAGCATTTTTTTACAATCTATTCGGCCAAATAAGTTGTTTAAAAACGCTTTTAAAAGGTTTTAAAAAGGCTCTGATGATCACAGCTGAGTCACACAATCATCAGAGCCTTTTTTTTACTTTTAAAAGCATTTTTTACAACCTATTCACCCAAATACATTGTAAATAAATGCTTTTAAAAGGTAAAAAAGGCTCTGGAAATCACAGCTGAGCTGCCTGATTGTCAGAGCCTTTTTTTTTAACTTTTAAAAGCATTTTTACAACCTATTCGCCTGAATAGGTTTTTTAAAAAAATGCTTTTGAAAGTGAAAAAAAAAAAGATTGCGTGCCACAGCTGATCATCCCCTCCCCGTGCGCTATTTTACTTACCCCATTCCTCCTTTTGGCATGTACTGCATGTGTGCGCACCTCGCATTTTGTGCGTCGTGTGCCCTGCGCATGCGTGCACAGCGCATTTTTCACCACTGTTTCATGCATTTGATTTTATTCAACAACTGATTCCAAATTAGAAACCCAAATGTAATAAGTCCCGGAAACAACGTAACGTTTAAAATTGAAGAGACTATTTTGAAAAATTCAGCCAGGAATCTTAAGACGGTCCGTGGAGTTCACGTTGGCTAAACGTTGCGTGCTAAATGTAGAGGTTTGAATGAAAATATAATTTCTGCCTGTGTCTTTGGAAGAGTGATTAACTTCCTTGCATTGTGCAGTTTTATTAAAGGCTATCGTTTGATCTTAATTGGAAACTGCAGAAAGGATTAGCTCAGAGTAATCAAAGGACTCGCCTTAAACCTGAAGTTGCATGTGGAGCCGTATTGCCTGGCATGCGCGGCGCACCCATTCCTCTCCCGAGTTTCTGGCGCATGTGTGCGCAACGATCGGCTGGCCTTTTTGAATGTGGCAGGCTTCTGTTTTCCTGCTTGAGCGTCTCTGCCAGGAGTGGTGGAATTCAAATTTTTTAACTACTGGTTCTGTGGGCATGGCTTGGTGGGTATGGTGTGGCTTGGTGGGCGTGGCAGGGGAAGCACACTGCAAAATCTCCATTCCCGCCCCACTCCTGGGGAAAGGATATTGCAAAATCTGCATTCCCTCTCCACTCCTGGGGAAAGGATACTGCAAAATCCCCATTCCCTCCCCTCTCCTGGGGGAAGGATATTGCAAAATCTTCATTCCCTCTCCACGCCAGGGGAAAGGATACTGCAAAATCCCCATTCCCTCCCCTCTCCTGGGGGAAGGATACTGCAAAATCTCCATTCCCTCTCCACGCCAGGGGAAAGGATACTGCAAAATCCCCATTCCCTCCCCTCTCCTGGGGGAAGGATATTGCAAAATCTTCATTCCCTCTCCACTCCAGGGGAAAGATACTGCAAAATCCCCATTCCCTCCCCTCTCCTGGGGGAAGGATATTGCAAAATCTCCATTCCCTCTCCACTCCAGGGGAAAGATACTGCAAAATCCCCATTCCCTCCCCTCTCCTGGGGGAAGGATATTGCAAAATCTCCACTCCCTCTCCACTCCTGGGGAAAGGATATTGCAAAATCTCTATTCCCTCTCCACTCCAGGGGAAAAATACTGCAAAATCCCCATTCCCTCCCCTCTCCTTGGGGGAGGATACTGCAAAATCTGCATTCCCTCTCCACTCCTGGGGAAAGATACTGCAAAATCCCCATTCCCTCCCCTCTCCTGGGGGAAGGATATTGCAAAATCTCCATTCCCTCTCCACTCCAGGTGAAAGATACTGCAAAATCCCCATTCCCTCCCCTCTCCTGGGGGAAGGATATTGCAAAACCTTCATTCCCACCCCACTCTGTGGCCAGCCAGAGGTGGTATTTGCCAGTTCTCTGAACTACTCAAAATTTCCGCTACCGGTTCTCCAGAACCCATCAGAACCTGCTGCATAGCACCCCTGTGCGCCGGCCATCTGATTGTTAAGTGTGCATGTGCGCCAGAAACCCGGAAGGGTAGCTGGCTGAAACCGGAAGTTCATTTTCAGGGGCACACATGTGCCCTTGGCAGCTCCTCTTCCAGGTTGTGGTCCAGACACACCCGAAGCGTGCACGCACACTCCCTTTTTTCCACTCGGTGCTGAAAATGTTCGCTATCGCTGGCATAAACCATAACTAAAATACAGGTAGTCCTTGACTTATGAAACACAATTGAGCCCAACATTTCTGTAAAGCTAAGCGAAACATTGGTTAAGGGCATTTTGCTCCATTTTGCCACTGTTATTAAATGAATTACTGCAGCGGTTAAGTTAGTAACATGGTTGTTAAGTGAATCTCGTTTCCGCATTGGACTTTGCTGGTCAGAAGGTCACAAAAGGTGATCATGGGACCCCAGGACATGACAACCGGCATAAATATGAGACCTAAAACTATTACATTTACATTTAATTTACATTTAATTTATATTTATATACATACATATATATATATATATATATATAGGTCTTTGGTTGTTCGGGTTTTCTCCCGTGTAAAATTGGAAGTGTCTTGGCGACGTTTCGACGAAGTCTCATTCGTCATATTCAGGCTTCAGCTTCGTGCTTCTGGCTGAAGCCTGAAGATGACGAATGAGACTTTGTCAAACGCCGCCAAGACACTTCCATATATATATATTTATATTTAATTTATATTTATATACAAACACCCGTGAAAACCTCAGAAAACAAATATATATATATATATATATATATATATATATGTATGTATGTATGTATGTATGTATGTATGTATGTATGTATGTATGTATGTATATGTATATATATTTATTTCTGAGGTTTTCGTGGGTGTTTGTATGTAGGTCTTTGATTATTCGGGTTTTCTCCTTCCGTCGTGAGCTCAAAACATATTTATTCATTAAAGTGGGACTGGCATAATTAGTGATGTATTTTAATTGGGTTTTTTAATATTTTTAACTTTTTAACTTAAATTTTAATAATCAGCCTTTAAAATTTGCTCTTTTTAAATGTTGTTTTAAATTGTATACATCTTTGTTTTTATTCTTTGTATTGTGTTATTGTTATTTTTACTTGGCTGTAAACCGCCCTGAGTCCTTCGGGAGAAGGGCGGTATACAAAATAAATTATTATTATTATTATTATTAATTAAATTTGTATTTACAGGGATGCGGTGGCTCAGGGGCTAGGACATTGAGCTTGTCAATCGAAAGGTCGGCAGCTCGGCGGTTAGAATCCCTAGTGCTGCCGTGTAACGGGGTGAGCTCCCGTTATTTGTCCCAGCTTCTGCCAACCTAGCAGTTTCAAAAGCACGTAAAAATGCAAGTAGAAAAAATAGGGACCACCTTGGTGGGAAGGTAACAGTGTTCCGTGCGCCTTTGGTGTTGAGTCATGCCGGCCACATGACCACGGAGACGTCTTTGGACAGTGCTGGCTCTTCGGCTTTGAAACGGAGATGAGCACCGCCCCCTAGAGTTGGCAATGACTAGCACGTATGTGCGAGGGGAACCTTTACCTTTACCTAAAACTATTACAGTTTTAAAATACAGGTAGTCCTGAAATTTAATGGAGTCCAAAATCTTTGTTGTTGTTAGTTGCGAAGTTGTGTCCAACCCATCGCGACCCCATGGACAACGTTCCTCCAGGCCTTCCTGTCCTCTACCATCCTCTGGAGCCCATTTAAGCTCACACCGACTGCTTCAGTGACTCCACCCAGCCACCTCGTTCTTTGTCATCCCGTTCTTCTTTTGCCCTCAATCTTTCCCAGCATTCGGCTCTTCTCCAGTGAGTCCTTCTTTCTCATTAGGTGGCCAAAGTATTTCAGTTTCCTCTTCAGGATCTGGCCTTCTAAAGAGCAGTCCGGGTTGATCCCCTCTAGGATTGCCGGTTGGATCGCCTTGCAGTCCAAGGGACTCACAGGAATCTTCTCCAACATCCATCCAAAATTTATGGAATGTAACTGAGTCCAAAATTTACATTGCTAAGCAAAATTTTGGTTTGTTCAGTGTTTTGTTCAGGGAGTTGTTCCCCGTTTTATTACCTTCCTTGCCACGGCTATTAAGTGAATCGCTGCAGCGGTTAAGTTAGGAACACGCCTGAGAAGTGAATTTGGCTTCCCCGTGGATTTTGCTTGTCAGAAAGTCACAAAAGGGGATCCACCTGACCGTCATAAATATGAACCAATTGGGAAGCGTCTGAATTTTGATCACGTGGCCACAAGGACGTTGCAATGGTCCTAAGCGTGAAAAACCATCGTAAGTCACTTTTTTTCATGCCCTTGTAACGTCGAACGGTCACTAAATGAACTATTGTAAGTCAAGGACTTCCTATACAGGCATTAGTTAGCAAACTGCGGTATGGCTTAATTATTAACTGAAGATGGCACCATCTAGCCATATTTGACAGATTTCAAGACAGGTGACACTTGTCTAGTATTTGAAAGGAAAACAATCTGGAAATCTTTTAGCTGGCTGGGAAGTCAGAAAGACATTCTAGGGGAAAAAACCACACCCTATCATTTGCATAACATCACTAGTAAAACTATAACGATATATCTGTAATCATCAAGAAGGTAGTTGAATTCGTGTCTTTTTTTTCCCCCTATGTATCTTTATTTCGTTCAGGAGAAAATGAAAATACAAAACTCCTCCCCCCCAAAAAAAAAATTCAAGAAGACAAAAAATAAAACACAAAACAGACAAAGCGTTAGCTAAGTTGCATGTGAAAACACACTGTATACCTATTGCCTCCTCTAGTTGAATACTGATTAATGTATTACTACAACATTAGAATGGGATGGGATGGGATGGGATGGGATGGGATGGAATAGAATAGAATAGAATAGAATAGAATAGAATAGAATAGAATAGAATAGAATAGAATAGAATAGAAGGATGGGATGGGATGGGATGGGATGGGATGGGATGGGATGGGATGGGATGGGGTGGGATGGGGTGGGGTAGGGTAGGGTAGGGTAGGGTAGAGTAGAGTAGAATAGAATAGAATAGAATAGAATAGAATAGAATAGAATAGAATAGAATAGAATAGAATAGAATAGAAGAATGGGATGGGATGGGATGGGATGGGATGGGATGGGATGGGATGGGATGGGATGGGATGGGATGGGATGGGGTAGGGTAGGGTAGAATAGAATTGAATTGAATTGAATTGAATTGAATTGAATTGAATTGAATTGAATTGAATTTTTTATTGGCCAAGTGTAATTGGACACACAAGGAATTTGTCTTGGTGCATATCCTCTCAGTGTACATAAAAGAAAAGATACCTTTATCAAGAATAATAAGGTACAACACTTCATGATAGTCATAGGATACAAATAAGCAATCAGGAAACAATCAATATCAATATAAATCATAAGGATACAAGCAACAGCGTTACAGTCATGCAGTCATAAGTGGAAGGAGATGGGTGATGGGAACGATGAGAAGATTAATAGTGATGCAGACTTAGTCAATAGTTTGACAGTGTTGAGGGAATTATTTGTTTAGCAGAGTGATGGCATGTTGGAAGAAACTCTTCTTGTGTCTAGTTGTTCTGGTGTAGTTGCTCTATAGCGTCGTTTTGAGGGTAGGAGTTGAAACAGTTTATGTCCAGGATGCAAGGGATCTGTAAATATTTTCACAGCCCTCTTTTTGACTCGTGCAGTATACAGGTCCTCCATGGAAGGCAGATGCTAGTCCTTGTAAAATGCCCCCCCCAAAAAAAATTTTAACCGCTAGATCCATTTGCAACTTGTTGGCCTGTCTTCTATATGTTGTACTGATGACAAAGTAGTTAAACAGGAAAAATGATAATGGGCTCACAGAACAAAATTAAACTCTCAAAACTCCCTACGCTGTTATTTTAAATCCACTCGTAGTAAATTTACCATGGCATCTTATCTATCTCAAATCATCCCAAAAGTTATAAATAGATTATCCTGGGTCAAATATCCATGTTTGTTTCTTAATAGCCTCTTTTAATAGCCTGTCTTAATATCCCAGTCTCTATCTACCCTGAGCTCAAGTGTCTTATTATGACTTAATTAGAGAGGGAGGTGGAAGGTTAAGAAATATGAAATATAAATGAAGAAATAAATAAGTTTATAAAACATTTAAAAATGGAAAACAACCCTGACCTTCTTTTTTGGCAATTGGTCAACCCAAGTATTGATTCAATTTAATATATTTTCTACTGGCAGCCAATTTTGGAACCTCTCAAGGTATTAAACAGTATTTGCACATCAAGTTTATTGATAATTGTTCTGGAGAAAATGAATATTTTCATTTGCATTTCTTGTAGCGCTGGGATAACCACAGCCAAATAGTCTTAACATCGATTTGTTTTGTTATGTCATGTCATGTCATGTTGTCATGTTATTGTATTGTATTGCATTGCGTTGCGTAGCGTGCCATGGCATTGCGTAGCATGCCATGGCATTGCATCATATCATCATATTATATTATTATATTAATACAGCTTGTATATCATCACATTTCAAAAAAAAAATTATATGAAATTCATACCACTTTGAAATCTCCTTTCTTAATTAATCATCCCTAATTTAAGAACAGGGATGCGGTGGCTCAGTGGCCATGCTGAGCTTGTCAATCAAAAGGTCAGCAGTTCAGCGGTTTGAATCCCTAGTTCTGCATAACGGGGTGAGCTCCCGTTACTTGTCCCAGCTTCTGCCAACCTAGCAGTTTGAAAGCAGGTAAAAAAGGCAAGTAGAAAAATAGAGACCACCTTTGATGGGAAGGGAACAGCATTCCGTGCGCCTTTGGTGTTGAATCATGCCGGCCACATGACCACAGAGACATCCTCGGACAGCGCTGGCTCTTCGGCTTTGAAACAGAGATGAGCATCGCCCCCTAGAGTCGGGAACGACTAGCACATATGTGCGAGAGGAACCGTTACCTTTACCTTTAATTTGAAAACCTTAATAACAAACACTGATTCCTGTTTTTGCTCTTTTGCTCATTTTTAGGGTTTTTTTTTTTAACCATTTAAAAAAAAACACCACTCTTAGAAACAGTCTAATTGGCCCCCCAAAAAAATGATACAGGATTAGAAATATAGTCTGCTTTCCTAGTATGAAAGAAGGAAGACTGATTGGTTTAAAGGTTCAGTAGAAAATTAGTTACACTACAGAATATTGGTTACGCTACACTACGTCACAGTAGTTTGTTTAGTGACTGTTCGAAGTTATAACAGCACTGAAAATGTGACTTAGGACCAGAGGTCCAGACTGGTTCGGGTGAACTGGTAGCAGAAATCGCTGGTGGATCCATCCACCCGCCCCAGCTCTATGCTGTCCTATTTAGGCAAGTTTTTGAAGCCGGACGCACGTGCAGAAGGGGCGCATGGGAGCAAAGCGGGTGCACGAAAGGCTGGGCACATGTGCAGAGGGCTAAGGATATGCACGGATGGCCGTGCACATGCACTCATATTTTCAGTGCTGGGCAAACCGGTAGATAAATTATGTGAGTCCCATCTCTCTTAAGACCATTTTTCACATGTATAACCACAATAGCATGTCCATGGTCACGTGATCAAAATTCAGTTACTTGGCAATTGGTTCATATTTACGATGGTTGCAATGTCCCGAGGTCACACGATCAAGTTTTCTAACCTCCTGACAAGCAAAGTCAATGGGGAAGTCAGATTCACCAAACAACTGTGTTACTAACTTAACAACTGTAGTGAGAAAAGTCATAAAATAGAGGAATAATCGCTTAACTAATGTCTCACTTAAAGGGACGCGGTGGCTCAGTTGGCTAAGACTCTGAGCTTGTCGATAGAAAGGTCGGCAGTTCAGCGGTTCGAATCCCTAGTGCCACGTAATGGGGTGAGCTCCCGTTACTTGTCCCAGCTTCTGCCAACCTAGCAGTTTCGAAAGCACGTAAAAATGCAAGTAGAAAAATAGGGACCACCTGTGGTGGGAAGGGAACAGCGTTCCGTGGGCCTTTGGCATTGAGTCATGCCAGCCACATGACCACGGAGACGTCTTCAGACAGCGCTGGCTCTTCGACTTTGAAATGGAGATGAACACCATCCTCTAGAGTCAGGAATGACTAGCACATATGTGCAAGAGGAACCTTTACCTTTACCTTTAATGTCTCACTTAGCAACATAAATTTGGGGGGCAATTGTGGTCATAAGTCAAGGACTACCTGTAATTGAAAAATAGAACTTAGTACAAAGGAAACATATACATTGGTTATTTTTGTTACTATGTTAATGTAATATTTTCTAATTTCAATAGGCCCCAAATTTTTATTATACAGACAAAAGCAGTTCACAACATAATATCCAATGGGGGCTTTATCTTATCTGCATGGAGATTTCAAATTTCCATCGTGGATAAGAATTTCATTCCAATCCTAATATATAATCTGCCTGTATTAAATGTAACCAACATGATTTAACACATAGTGTGTATAGACTCATATACATGGGTTTTATATTTATTTTATTGTATGCTCAGAGCAGAATTTCTAACTTTCAAAAGTCATAGCTACGGATAAATCTGTCATATTCTGGATTATTTGTGTCATAACATTGAGTAAAGGAAGAGGATAATAAATGATTTTTTTAACTAATTGCAGTTTGTTGTTATACTAAAAATGACAGACTGGTTAAACTATAATTAACTGAAAAGTGAGGAGCGACATCTTGTTTTTATAATAAAACATGATTAAGTGATAAATGCAGTTTTGCATTTTTAATCAGCAAAGTGATGTGTGGCAAATGAACTACGGTTGTCTTGTCTTGGTACCTTGCTTGTTTATTTGTGAGATTAATATCTTACGTTGCACTGAAAGAAATATCAAAGTTCTTTGCATAAAATATGTACATTAGGAAATAAGTCGAAAAGTACAACAATGCAATGTCAAAAAAAAAAAATCAAGAATAATAAATCATTATTGGGGCTGCTGGCAAACAGGCGGAGAGAAAAACAATGAACGAAATTATTTTTAATGCCAAAAGCTGGATGTTTGGTTTATGATGTAATCGTTCCATGTCGAAGACCATGTAACATCCAGGAAGACATGTTTTTTTCATGTCATGAAATGTCACAAAAAGGAATGCAACCTTTCACATCAAACCTGAATTAGGATCAATAAGGTTGGATGGAGGGATGGATTACAGAGGAGAGGGGGAGAAGGGGGAGAGTAGATAGATAGATGGATGGATGGATGGATGGATAGATAGATAGATAGATGATAGATGGATGAGTGATGGATGGATAGATGATGGATGGAGGGATGGATTACAGAGGAGAGGGGGAGAAGGGGGAGAGTAGATAGATAGATGGATGGATGGATGGATGGATGGATGGATGGATAGATAGATAGATAGATAGATAGATAGATAGATAGATGAGTGATGGATGGATAGATGGATGGATGGATGGATGGATAAAAGGATGGGTGGGTGGGTGGATGGGTGGGTGGTTGGGTGGATAAAAGGATGGATAGAAGATGGGTGGGTGGATGGATAGATGGATGGATGGATGGGTGGGTGGATGGATGGGTGGGTGGATAAATAGAAGGATGGATAGAAGATATAAGGGGCGTGCATAAGAGCACAAAAGTGCCTACCGTTCCTGTCCTATTGTTCCCTTTCATTATATCAAATTAATATAGTTGTTGCCTACTTTTGCTTACATATTATGTTTGTGTATACTGTTGTGACAAAATAATAATAAAAAAAAGATGGATGGATGGATAAATAGAAGGATGGATAGAAGATGGATGGATAAATAGAATGGATAGAGGATGGATGGATGGATGGATGGATGGATGGATGGATGGATGGATGGATGGATATGAGAGAGAGGCGATAGATGATACGATAGATAGATAGATAGATAGATAGATAGATAGATAGATAGATAGATAGATAGATAGATAGATAGATAGGTAATAATATCAGAGTTGGAAGGGACCTTGGAGGTCTTCTAGTCCAACCCCCTGCCCAGGCAGGAAACCCTCCACCACTTCAGACAAATGGCTGTCCAACATTTTCTTAAAAATTTCCAGTGTTGGAGAATTTACAACTTAGATAGATAGATAGATAGATAGATAGATAGATAGATAGATAGATAGATAGATAGATAGACAGACAGACAGACAGACAGACAGACAGACAGACAGACAGACAGACAGACCCACTTCCAGCACAAACAAACATCCAGCCCTTGGACCCATCAACCCACAAAGCTTCATTTTAACTTCTCATGTTTTAGCCTACACCTCCCATGGACTCCACCACCGTCCCCTGAAGAAACCGTTACGTTGATCAAGGCATGTTGAGGATGCCTTGCTTGAAATCCCACCATGACTCAGACAAGAGACTAAATATCGCCGGGGATATAAAGTTTTACCGTTTCCTACAGCATCCTGGCTGCGTGCCAATCTCTTTAAGGCCACTTCCCATAATTGGATTCAGAGGTTGAAGGTCCTCCAGCAGAAACAACGGCAGCCAAATCAATTCTGTCCCAGAGCAGCCGAAGCTAAATCCAAAATGAAAGGCGGCCAGATAAATAGGGTGACCCCCAAAAGCAAGTGAGAAATGCTTTTGGATTGGACCGGATCGCACGATCCGGTAGCGATCGTGGCCGGTAGTTTGGCGATCCGGTAACGATGGTGGAGCAAAGTTCCGCCTACCCGCCCTGCTGTCATTTCTTCCTGGTTTTAACCAGGAAGTAATGTCTTTTTTACCTTCTGCACATGCACAAAAAGTTTTGCACATGCACAGAAGGTCTACATGCATGTGTGAGGCGTGCGCGAGCAAAGCAAGTACGTGCATGGCACATGCACTTCCAAGCCGGTAAGGAAGGTAAGTAGATTTCACCCCTGTCCAAAAGCATCCTTTAAGTATGTGATGGTGAATTTATGGCACATGTGCCACAGGTGGCACGCATAGCCATATCAGTGGGCACACCAGCTCAGCTCCGGCGCGCATGCGCAGGCTGATTATCGGGCCTTCTGGGGCCACCAGAAGTAGGGAAACAGGCTGTTTCCTGCTTCCGGAGGGCCTGTGGTGGGTGAGGAAGGCCCATTTTTCTTTCTCATCTGGCTCCAGAGCTTCTCTATGCATCTAGGGAGGGCGAAAACAGCCTTCCTCAGGCCCTCTGGAGGCCCAAAACGGCCCGTTCCCCAACTTCCAGTTGGATAGGAAGTGACTTTTTTGCTAGAGAGGTTTTACTCCTAGAGAGGCTTTGGAGGCTGGGGACAGCAAAACATGTTACTTCCTGTCCAACCGGAAGTTGGGAAATGGGCCATTTCGGGCCTACGGAGGGCCTCCGAGGGGGTGGGGAAGGCTGTTTTCGCCCTCCCTAGATGCATAGAGAGGATCTGGAGCCAGGTGAGAAAGAAAAACGGGCCTACCAGGCCATCATGTGCCGGGGCGGGAGGGGGGTTGCGCATGCATGCGCAGGGTAGGGCACATAGAATTATGGGTGTGGGCACGTACACGTGCAAACTTTCTCCCCCCCCCCTCCCCATCATGGCACGCAATGGCAAAAAGGCTAGCCATCACTGCTTTAAGTTCTGCTCACCCTCTCAAGGAAAGGATATATTTTGGTTGTCGATCCATCTTGTTTTCGGTCTCTTTCATGGATGCCTTTTATCAAGTGAGATCCATTCTGCGACTGCCTTGCTCCACTGGCCATCAGTTCTCCTTGCTCTGTGACCATTTCCATTGCAATTCTTTTATTCTCTTGATGATATCGTAGACTTTGGCTTGTTCTCCAATCTGCACGTGGGTCTTTCGATCCTGCCTTGTAATTGTGTGTGTGTGTTCTGACCGGAGGTGAAATCCAAATTTTTTTACTACCAGTTCTGTGAGCATGGCTTGGTGGGTGTGGTGTGGCTTGGTGGGTGTGGCAGGGGAAGGATACTGCAAAATCTCCATTCCCACCCCACTCAGAGGCCAGCCAGAGGTGGTATTTGCTGGTTCTCCAAACTACTCAAAATTTCTGCTACCGGTTCTCCAGAACCTGTCAGAACCTGCTGGATTTCACCCCTGGTTCTGACCCAGCCTTAGCAGGAACAAGAAACAGACTCCTTGCCACAAAAACCCCCTCTTTATTTATCTCCTGTGAATTAACGGTATTCACACACCGAAAAGTCCAGAGTTAACTGCAGTAGCAGACCTTATCAGTTCCTTGAGATAATTGCCAGGCCGTGAGCTCCCAGCCGCAAAGCTACAAATTAAGTTCTGGCAAGCAGTCTTTGTGGCACAAAACACAATGAGCAAAATCTTCAGAAATACGAACTGTTGTCTCCTACGACAACCACTCCCCTTTCCTTCTATTTATTCCCCAGCCAGGGAGGAGCCATTCAGCATCCACGTGTGCTTTGCTTCCCAAGTCGACTCCTTGTCCTCCGTTGTTCTCCTCTCCTAACAGCTCTGTGCATATGCGCATCCAGAACAGGCCCCAGCTGTTCTTCCTCCTCACTCATCTCAGCCTCCAAAGCCAGCTGCCTCTCCAGTGGCTGGGAAATGTCGGACGGCCCTGGCTCTATTTCTGCGTCTGACGCAAAGCATCCATCAGAGCCTTCCCCAGACTCTAGCACTGGCTCAAGTTCCTGCCCAACCTCCTCATCGTCCGAGTTTTCTGCCAGCAGTATGTGTCTTTCCATGGCTCTTTGCCCCCCTCGTTGCTTTTATATCCATTGTGCGGTTAGTGTCCACATTTCATATGTTAAAGCAGGTAGCGCACCCTGATTGGAAACTTTTCTCTTCCGGCATAGGGGGAGGTTGTTCTTGAAAATTACACTTAGCTTGCACTTAGACTTCAATTCCTACTATGGACAAATGGTTGCAGAATTTGATGGAGTTGGCCGAAAGCAGTGGTGGATTTCAACCGGTTCGGGCCGGTTCGGAGTGGCGATGGTGAGCTGAGAGCGAACCGGTTCTCTAGTTTGGCCCGCCCGCCTGCCCCTGCATTATACATACCTTATATTTGGTTGTTTTTAGCCCATTTAAAAGGCGCAGCAGAGCAGATTGTGGCATCTCAGCCGTTCCGAAATATACTACGCTTGCGTGGACTGCAAGATTGGCCTGAATGCGAGCAAAACGAGCTTGTGCGTGCAAAGCACGTGCATGGAGTGAACCGGTGGTAACACTGGCTGAAACCCACCACTATCCAAAAGGGCAAAGTTGAGTACTTTAGTTAAAGAAAAGAACATAAACTTTTGTTTCCATTTGGAGACCACTTCTAAACTTTGTCCTTGAAGTGGAAAAGAACGAAACTACAAATTTTGAGGTTTTACCGAAGCAGTTTGAGAGATCTTTACAGAAATGGCTGGTTCATTTTATTATGGAAAAGGAAAAAAAAGTTGTGATTTTATGTTAAGGCCTTATTTTACGGCAAGTGAGAGAGTTGAAAGTCAAATGGGTCTTTTCTCTTTTCTTTTCTTTTTTCTTATCCTTCCTAACTTCTGCTCTTCTATGGAATTTTTGCATTTTACAATCTTTTATAACTCCATAAAATGTTAAAAATTGAAAATTACGCTTAGCTTGCTGAATGCCTGCCAACCATCTTTAACCTGCCGTTCAATTTCCTAGTTAGCCAAGGTATATACACCAGCTTAAAGGTAAAGGTAAAGGTTCCCCTCGCACATATGTGCTAGTCGTTCCCGACTCTAGGGGGTGGTGCTCATTTCCGTTTCAAAGCCGAAGAGCCAGCGCTGTCCAAAGACGTCTCCATGGTCATGTGGCCGGCATGACTCAACGCCAAAGGCGCACGGAACGCTGTTACCTTCCCACCAAAGGTGGTCCCTATTTTTTCTACTTGCATTTTTACGTGCTTTCGAAACTGCTAGGTTGGCAGAAGCTGGGACAAGTAACAGAAGCTCATCCTGTTACACGGCAGCACTAGGGTTCGAACCGCCAAGCCGCCGACCTTTCGATTGACAAGCTCAACATCCTAGCCCCTGAGCCATCGCATCCCAGCTTAACACATTTTAAACAAGCGACGATGTCGTTTTTTAGGTTCTTTGCTCCAACGTCTTGATTGTGTGTGTTTTTTTGCTTCAACTCAGATACAATAGCAATAGACCAGAGGTGTCAAACTCAAGGCCCACAGCAGGGGGGCAATTCACTTACCTTCCCTACTGGTTTGCAAATGTGCACATGCCGTGCATGCGCAAAGCCTTCTGTGCATGCTCAGAGGCTGAAAATCATCGCAAGACAGGGACGTTACGATGTCCGGCCGGTAGGTGGGGCTTCGCGCAGTCGGCCCTACCGTATCGCGCGATCCAGTAGGAACCAATTGAATTTCAGCTCTGGCTCACAGTACATACTTGATGGACATTACCTTGCAAATGACCCCCACCCTGTAAAAGGCCTTGGAGTTTTCATATCCAATGATCTAAGTGCCAAAGCCCACTGCAACTACATCGCAAAAAAGACTCTAAGAGTTGTAAACCTAATCTTGCGTAGCTTCTTCTCCAGAAACACTACACTACTAACCAGAGCATATAAAACATTTGCTAGACCAATTCTTGAATACAGCTCGCCTGTCTGGAACCCATACCACATCTCTGACATTAATACAATTGAACGAGTCCAGAAATATTTTACAAGAAGAGTTCTTCACTCCTCTGAAAACAACAAAATACCTTATCCCACCAGACTTGAAATCCTGGGTTTAGAAAACTTAGAACTCCGTTGCCTTTGACAAGACCTAAGTTTAACTCATAGAATCATCTATTGTAATGTCCTTCCTGTTAAAGACTACTTCAGCTTTAACTGAAATAATACAAGATTTAAACTTAATATTAACCGCTTTAATCTAGATTGCAGAAATTATGACTTCTGTAACAGAATCATCAGTGCTTGCAACATTTTACCTGACTCTGCGGTCTCTTCCCATAATCCCAAAAGCTTTAACCAAAAACTTTCTACTATTGGCCTCACCCCATTCCTAAGAGGACCATAAGGGGCATGCATAAGAGCACAAATGTGCCTACCGTTCCTGTCCTATTGTTTTTCTTTTTTCTTATCCTTCCTAACTTCTGCTCTTCTATGGAATTTTTGCATTTTACAATCTTTTATAACTCCATAAAATGTTAAAAATTGAAAATTACGCTTAGCTTGCTGAATGCCTGCCAACCATCTTTAACCTGCCGTTCAATTTCCTAGTTAGCCAAGGTATATACACCAGCTTAAAGGTAAAGGTAAAGGTTCCCCTCGCACATATGTGCTAGTCGTTCCCGACTCTAGGGGCTGGTGCTCATTTCCGTTTCAAAGCCGAAGAGCCAGCGCTGTCCAAAGACGTCTCCGTGGTCATGTGGCCGGCATGACTCAACGCCAAAGGCGCACGGAACGCTGTTACCTTCCCACCAAAGGTGGTCCCTATTTTTTCTACTTGCATTTTTACGTGCTTTCGAAACTGCTAGGTTGGCAGAAGCTGGGACAAGTAACAGAAGCTCATCCTGTTACACGGCAGCACTAGGGGTTCGAACCGCCAAGCCGCCGACCTTTCGATTGACAAGCTCAACATCCTAGCCCCTGAGCCATCGCATCCCAGCTTAACACATTTTAAACAAGCGACGATGTTGTTTTTTAGGTTCTTTGCTCCAACGTCTTGATTGTGTGTGTTTTTTTGCTTCAACTCAGATACAATAGCAATAGACCAGAGGTGTCAAACTCAAGGCCCACAGCAGGGGGGCAATTCACTTACCTTCCCTACTGGTTTGCAAATGTGCACACGCCATGCATGCGCAAAGCCTTCTGTGCATGCTCAGAGGCTGAAAATCATCACAAGACATGGACGTTATGATGTCCGGCTGGTTGGTGGGGCTTCGCGCAGTCGGCCCTACCGTATCGCGCGATCCAGTAGGAACCAATTGAATTTCAGCTCTGGCTCACAGTACATACTTGATGGACATTACCTTGCAAATGACCCCCACCCTGTAAAAGGCCTTGGAGTTTTCATATCCAATGATCTAAGTGCCAAAGCCCACTGCAAGTACATCGCAAAAAAGACTCTAAGAGTTGTAAACCTAATCTTGCGTAGCTTCTTCTCCAGAAACACTACACTACTAACCAGAGGATATAAAACATTTGCTAGACCAATTCTTGAATACAGCTCGCCTGTCTGGAACCCATACCACATCTCTGACATTAATACAATTGAACGAGTCCAGAAATATTTTACAAGAAGAGTTCTTCACTCCTCTGAAAACAACAAAATACCTTATCCCACCAGACTTGAAATCCTGGGTTTAGAAAACTTAGAACTCCGTTGCCTTTGACAAGACCTAAGTTTAACTCATAGAATCATCTATTGTAATGTCCTTCCTGTTAAAGACTACTTCAGCTTTAACTGAAATAATACAAGAGCAACCAATAGATTTAAACTTAATATTAACCGCTTTAATCTAGATTGCAGAAATTATGACTTCTGTAACAGAATCATCAGTGCTTGCAACATTTTACCTGACTCTGCGGTCTCTTCCCATAATCCCAAAAGCTTTAACCAAAAACTTTCTACTATTGGCCTCACCCCATTCCTAAGAGGACCATAAGGGGCGTGCATAAGAGCACAAACGTGCCTACCGTTCCTGTCCTATTGTTTTTCTTTTTTCTTCTTATATATATATATATATGTTTTCTGAGGTTTTCGCGGGTGTTTGTATGTAGATCTTTGGTTATTCGGGTTTTCTCCCGCGTAAAATTGGAAGTGTCTTGGCCCCCCCCCACTGCCCATGCCTCGCTGTTCCTCTTCTCTGTCCCTGAAGCTCTTGGTGGTGATATAGCTGCAAACGGCCTTAAATGACTGCCGCAGCGCTTCAAAGGGTCGCACTACAGCTGATCAGTGCTGTAGGGAGCTAGTAGACTGGTGCCTCTATTTTTTATTTAATTTATTTTATTTTATTTTATTTGTCACAACAATATATATAAGCATCACACAAAAAGATTATATAGTATATAAACATATATATGAGGAAATATAAGGAGGAATGGAGCTAGCAGAGTGTTTTAATGGCCGGATGCCCTTCCCTGTTGCCAGTGCAGAGTTTTATTCAGCTGATATATTCTTATCATGCCCAGAGAGAGAAATATCTGCCTCTACCTAAAATTGAATTCACAGCCTCCTGATTGTGAGGCGGGCACTCCACTTCTAGGCCACCGCACCACTCTTAAAGCAGTTCATTTAGTGATTGTTCAAAATTACAACCGCGCTAAAAAAGGAGGGGGAACTTACGGCCATTTTTCACACTTGCCACCATTGCAGGATCCCCATGGTGACTTGCTTAAAATTCAGGTGCTTGGCAACTGACTCATATTTACGGTGGTTGAAGTGTTAACGGGATCAATCTCTATCCTGTTGTTGTTGTTGTTGTTGTTGTTGTTGTTGTTGTTGTTGTTGTTGTTGTCGTAGTTGATGAATGCTTGTGTTGGAAGGAATGAGGGAAATTGTTTCTGTGTGTATGTGAAAGAGAGAGAGTGAGAGGGAGGGAGGGAGAGAGAGAGACAAAGAGAGTGTGTGTGTGAGAGAGAGAGAGAGAGAGGAGGAGAGAGAGAATGAGAGTGTGAGAGAGGGGAGGGAGGAGAGGGACAGAGAAAGAGAGAGAGAGAGAGAGAGAATGTGTGTGAGAGAGATAGAGGAGGAGAAAGAGAGTAAGTGTGTGAGAGAGAGAGAGAAAGAGAGTGAGAATGTGTGTGAGAGATAGAGGAGGAGAGAGAGTGTGTGAGAGAGAGGAGAGAGAGAGAGAATGAGAGTGTGTGTGTGTGTGAGAGAGAGAGAGACAGAAAGAGAGAGTGAGAATGTGTGTGAGAGAGAGGAGGAGAGAGAGGTGTGTGAGAGAGAGAGAGACAGAGAAAGAGAGAGTGAGAATGTGTGAGAGGGAGAGAGGGAGAGAGAGAGACAGAGTGTGTGTGAGAGAGAGAGAGACAGAGAAAGAGAGAGTGAGAGTGTGTGTGTGAGAGAGAGAGGGAGGGAGGGAGAGAGAGACACACACAGAGAGAGATAGGGAGAGTGTGTGTGAGAGAGAGGGAGGGAGGGAGAGAGAAGGAGAGAGAAGATGAATCAGGTAAATAGGGATTCATCCATTTATACCCAATACCTATTTTTAAAGCAGTGGATTGCAGTCGATAGATGTGTAGATAGATTCGATTAATATATAATTAGACTTTTGTCCTTGCCTTGTCCTTTTATACCGGAGCACTTATCTGAGTCAATCATTCGGTTTCTTGGGGAAAAAATATTTCTAGGATTGAGTTCTCCAAGTCCAGCAAGCGCTGGTGACAAATGAGTGAACCTGGACACCGCTCAGATCTTTTGATCGTTCGTTTCGTTCATTTTCGTCTCTACATTTTGGTCGTCTTCTTTAGGGGATGCTCAATTAAACATTCGATCCTCCTCCTTTAAATCTAACTTGGGGTGGAATATTTAATGGGGAGATTCCCACAAGACGTGAATAGAAGTTTTAATGACGCGGCTTATGTCACAGAGAAGGAAAATGGTTCTGCCTGAATTTCTAGCGCATGAAAATCTGTGACAATGCCTAATGACCAAGAACATGCTTTGTCAGTTCTAATTAGCAAAAGCATTAGAGATACAGTTCTTTTGTTTTCCCTAGAATACATCCATATTATTATTTTCTCCTCATAAATGACCAAATAGGATCTGGATCTACCTGTAATCCTAATAACAACAACAACAACAACAACATGGTACCCAGTTTTGGGGTGTTTTTCATTCTGCTACACTTTCATTATCCAAGTTAGTGTGATCCAGGTCACTTTCTTGGGGAGGAAGATATTCAAAACAAGGAAGTTGAGGAGGAAAAGTGTAAGACGGTTTATACAGAATCTTTAAATCTGCTTTTATTACGAATGACGGTTAGTAAGCAGCACCCAGTCAGTTTTCCACAAAAGTATTGTAGGAATTCAACACATTTTGCTAGGAGAGATAGAATCCAGGTTTCAGAACCAATTTTTAGAAGATTCTTATTCTGATTCTGATTTTCTGTTCTGTTCTGTTCCATTCTTCATTCCATTATTCTATTCTATTCTATTCTATTTTATTCTGTTCTATTCTATTGTTCTGTTCCGTTCTGTTCCGCTCCACCCACCCCACCCCACCATATCCCATCCCATTCCATTCTATTCTCTAATCCATTCCATTCCATCACATCACATCACATCACATCACATTCCATTCCATCCCATCCCATTCTATTCTTCATTCCATTATTCTGTTCTGTTCTGTTCTGTTCTGTTCTATTCTATTCTATTCTATTCTATTCTATTCTATTCTATTCTATTCCATTCCATTCCATTCTATTCTTCATTCCATTATTCTGTTCTGTTCTGTTCTGTTCTGTTCTGTTCTATTCCATCACATCCCATCCCATTCCATCCCATTCTATTCTTGATTCCATTATTCTGTTCTGTTCTGTTCCCCACCCCCCCATCTTATCCCATCCTATCTCATTCAATTCTATTCTTCATTCCATTATTCTGTTCTGTTCTGTTCCATTCTATTCCATTCTGTTCCCTTCTGTTCCGCTCCACCCACCTCACCCCACCATATCCCATCCCATCCCATTCTATTCTCTAATCCATTCCATTCCATCACATCCCATTCCATCACATCCCATTCCATCCCATTCTATTCTTCATTGCATTATTCTGTTCTGTTCTATTCTATTCTGTTCCCCACCCCACCCCATCTTATCCCATCCCATCCTATCCCATTCAATTTTATTCTTCATTCCATTATTCTGTTCTGTTCTGTTCCATTCTGTTCCGTTCTTTTCCGCTCCACCCACCCCACCTCACCATATCCCATCCCATCCCATCCCATTCTATTCTCTAATCCATTCCATTCCATCACATCACATTCCATTCCATCCCATCCCATTCTATTCTTCTTCTGATGAATTGCTTTAAATGTCTGGAAATTCCTTCTTAGTTCTAGGTTGCTTCTGTCCTTGATTAGTCTCCATCCGTTGCTTTTTTTGTCCTGCCTTCAGGTGATTTAGAGAATAGCTTGACTCCCACTTCTTTTTGGCAGCCCTTCAGATATTGGAACACTGCTATCATGTCTCCCCTGGTCCTTCTTTTCATTAAACTAGACATGCCCAGTTCCAGCAACTGTTCTTTAGATGTTTCATAGCTACAAGCCAGCGAGAATGTCTCCTCTAGCATAGAGTGCATTTTCTAGGGAAGTACTGGCCCACTTTTCTCCAGTGATGAACACTTTCTGAGATGTCCCTAAAGTTCAGGAAGCACAAACACAAAAGGATTTGACCCCATACTTTGTTATTTCGTATATGAGCTCTATGTCTTATGGCATACCGGAAAGGTAATTAAAACAATTCAGTGGAGGCTGCTGTTATCAAAACAGATTTTGTTTACCCCTTGCTGCCAGAAAAGCCATCCGTGCAACTCCAGAGAGGTCCCTCAAAGCTGCAGTTTTTACAAGACGGAAAAGAAATGCCATGAAATGCAGAATTGGGGTCAAATAGTATCTCGTTTATTAAGTAGAAATGACATTGGGGGAGGGGTTGGGGTTTGTTTGTTTTTTGTTTTTATTTACATTTATATCCCGCCCTTCTCCGAAGACTCAGGGCGGCTTACAGTGTGTAAGGCAATAGTCTCATTCTATCTGTATATTTATATACAAAGTCAACTTATTGCCCCCCTCCAACAATCTGGGTCCTCATTTTACCTACCTTATAAGGATGGAAGGCTGAGTCAACCTTGGACCTGGTGGGACTAGAACCTGCAGTAATTGCAGGCAGCTGTGTTTTAATAACAGGCTTCTTACAGCCTGAGCCACATCCCTATCCATGTCTTTAATTATAGAATAGAATAGAATAGAATAGAATGGAATGGAATGGAATGGAATGGAATGGAATGGAATGGAATGGAATGGAATAGAATAGAGGAATGGAATGGAATGGAATGGAATGGAATGGAATGGAATAGAATAGAATAGAATAGAATAGAATAGAATAGAATAGAATAGAATAGAATAGAATAGAATAGAATAGAATAGAATAGAATAGAATAGAATAGAAGGTTGAGGTGGGGTCAGGACCATCGGGGAGTGAGGTGCAGACTTCAGAGCCTCCAGAGACCGACAGTAGTGAGGCAGAGGAACTGGAGGAGCCTGTTCCTAATGCACGTATGAGAAGAGCTGCCAGAAGGCAAGAACAGCTCAAGCAAAGAGGACGACTCAGGAGTAGGGCCAAGAGATGATTGGCCCCTCCCATAAAGCTTAAAACAGACCAGCAACGGTGTTTGGGCTTTGCTGGAAAACAACATTGGTAGCTTCATCTTCTTCTTCATCTACCTCTTGCATTTATTTTTGTATCTGTGACTTCTGAACATTTGCCAAGAAAGGCCTTTGGCAGTTTGCCTAATTGGACCAAGGTTAGTGATAGGACTGAGGAATTGTGTTGGGAGGAATTTGCTTTCATTCAGTTGAACTATGCTGAGAATGAGTTAATTCTCAGCTGTTTGAATAAAGTTTGTTTGTTTTTACACTGACTGAGTTTCCTACTACCTACTGGGGCCTGGGTCACAACATTACGTCTATGTAGGAACCTGGAACTATAACCAGATGCAGCAGAACTACATCTTTGTGAAACATGGAGTTATAACCAGACGCAGCAGAACCACATCTTCAAACCTCCTCCTAATAGAGATACTTCCTGAATCTCAACAGGGAAGCCTATGTTTGATGAAGAGGTAGAGAGACCACTGGGCCAGGAGACCTTGCCCAAGATAGACTGTACCTACAGATGAGAAAGGCACAAAGGGGACCATACCTACAGACCAAAAGTTTTCCATCTTTGGCATTCGCGGCGAAAAAATTCTCCATCCCTTTGGGGCTGCGTATGGAGGGAAATTGTTGTGCCTCGCCTGCCCTCCTCTCCTCAGCCGGGCCCCTCCCATCTCCTGCTATCTGAGCCAGAGACTGATAGTGAAGAAGAATGGCCTGGCATGTCTCCAGCCCCCAGCCCTGGCACCATGCCCGGACAGACTGAGCAAACAAACCTCCCTACAGCGTGTGAGCATGAAGCCAGCCACGAGCTAGAATTGCCAGCAGCTGAGCAGGAGGACGAAAAGTGGACAGATCCCCGCTTCCGGAGAATGGAGAGGTGACGTCAGCAAAAGGAAGGGAGGGGCAGGCCTGGATAAGTGCTGAGTCATGGAGCCACACCCCATGGCCTATATAAAGGATCTGCTTTTTGGCATTCCTTGAGTCAAGCAAAGTCTCATCTGGTTTGCTGAAGTCACACCTTGGATTCCTGCCTGCCCTGAGAACTCTGACAGGAATTTGGCAAAGCTGCAGAGGCTTCGTGGCCACGCTTGATACAGACTTCCCAGACCCAGCCGCCAGAGGAGGAGTGGGACACGACAGAAATTAAGCAAAAATCAAAATCCCCGGGTCTTAAGCAAAGTCATAAGTTAGCGCTGTGCCAAAGCATTAAATGTTTCATTCTTTTTCTCAAAGGAACAGGAGCTAATCTGTAATTATTAACATTTGGATTAGGGCCAGCATATTTTTTTAAAAAAATGTTGTTTATTTCATCGCCTTAAAAAGATCCTGAAATAGTTCGGAAGCAGCTGAATTGGTGTCCTTGTGGCCAAAAACAAATAACACAGGAGCCTTGTTGTGTTTTTTTTAAACAAGCTGCATATTTACAAATATGTCCAGAGAGTAGAGAGAACAGACGCTTATACCACAATTTCAGATTGCTAGATACAACAGCATAAGGGGATGCAATCATTTTCGGAAACTGGACGCATCTGAGGATGGAAAAAAAAAATTGTTGAACTCTTCCCCCGATGTCTCTTTTGTGTTCAGAATGATCTGTATCATTCTACTTTACTTTTATTTATTTATTTTGTCTGGACAAGATATACATACTTCCAATCAAAGCATGGACTTATAGCAGGTGATGGCTAACCTTTTTCCTCTTCGTGTGCCAAAAGGACATAGGCATTTGCGCGCGTGTGTGCTGGCACCCATAGTGCAATGCACACGCACATGCGCATACATGACCCCCAACATTTCCCTGCTCCCCGCGCATCCGCGCCAAGGGGCGGGATTCAAAAATTTTAGCAACTGGTTCTCTACCCGGTTGCTGGATGAGTGTGGCCATGGTGGGCACAGCCTACTCAGCCTCCTGCACCATGTGTGTGTGGGGGGGTTTTCCACCTCCCCATTCTTCAGACGCTTTTCTTGAGCCTCCGGGAGGGCGAAAATTGCCTCTCCTGGGCTCCGGAGGCTCTCCAGAGGCTCTCCGGAGGCCAGAAACAGGCATGTTTCTGGACTTCCAGGAGGCCCGTTTTTTGCCCCCCCCTCCCCCCCAGGCTCCGGAGGTTTTCCTTGACCCTCTGGGAAGGCAAAAACGGGCTCCCCTGGGCTCTGGAGGCTCACCGGATGCCAGAAACAGGCCTGTCTCTGGACTTATGGAACTTCCAGAAGGCCCATTTTTTACCCCACCACCAGGCTCCGGAGGCTTTCCTCAAGCTTCCAGGAGGGTAAAAATGGCCTCCCCTGGGCTCCGGAAGCCCTCCAGAGGCGAGAAACAGGCCCATTTCTGGACCTCCAGAACTTCCGGGAGTGTTGTGACTACAGCCCCCGAACCTGGCCCCATGCCTGAAAGTGACTCCGAGAGTGAGGGGGAAGGACCGGTAAGGCTTACCTCAGGAGCACCAATTCCTTTGTCTCGGCTCCAGGAGCCAGAACCAAACCAGTCAGAGAATGTAATGAGGCCGCCATCCCCTGATTCCTCCCTTCCCCAGGCTACGCCTTCAGATCCAGCTGATAATAATAATCAAGCTTGGCTTGACCCATGCTTCAGAAGATTAGAGCGGCGGCGTCATCAAAAGGAAGGGTGGGCAGGAGCCCCACCTTACAGGATATATAAGGAGCTTCAGGACTGCTCTCACTCCACAGGAAGCAAAGTTTAGCTGAACCGTTTCAAAAAGAGCTGAAAGTCTTGCTACGTGAGTCATTTGTTTGAACTTTGGCAGGCAGCTGCGATTTCTCTGCCAGGACTGATAACAGATGTGAATCCACTGGCTGAAGGCCAGCTCGTGGGTCTGAAGTGGGGAAGGAGACAGAATAGGGAGGCTCGTTTTCTCACCTGCATTCCGCCTGCCACCCCAGAACATGTGTGCGTGAGCCCTGCCCCCCACACATGCACATGCAACCCCCTGCATATGCGTGCACATCTCCCATATGCACCCCACCTCCTGTGCATCCCAAAAATCAGCTGGCCGGCGGGAGGTACTTGCGCACATGTGCAGCAGAGCTGAGTTGGGCGACAGCTCGCGTCGCCACAATGAGAGCCCTGCATGCCAGCTGTGGCACGCGAGCCATAGGTTCACCATCACGGACTTATAGACACCCACCTTTTACATGCCTATCAAAATGTTCGGACCGTAACCCCTACGGACATGTTTTGTACCCCAAAGTATATACTGGAATCCAAGACACCATAGCAATTTATTCCATGCTTGTTCTTGAGTCTTATAATCAATCCAAGCTGCATTCAAGTTCGTCTTCTATCTCTTTCGGTTTTCCAAAAGCAAATTGTCAATTAGGCATTGATTTTTGTTTGTTTGGTTGGTTGGTTGATTTTTGTTGTTGTTCCTCTGCTGTCTGGGCAGTTTCCTTTCTGCTCTGGTGGAGAGATCTCGTTTTCAACTAGATGCTGTTGGATTGAGTCAGTTATCGCCCAATTTGCAATTCAAAAGTTGTTAGGAAACATTTTTATTTGGCATTGTTATCCACGTATTAAATCCTTCCCAAGGACTTGAGGCAGGCAGACATGGATGTTTGATGGTGTTAGAAGTATCGTTGCAGGATGTAAGCTGCTCTGTCTGAAGCTGCCTATTGCAATTGACTGATGATGATATCGTCAATGCCAATGGTATTCAAGAGATGGTCCAGTCGTTTTGTCAGGACTGCCATCCTGCTATGCCATCCATACTTCGCCAGCTGTCACTCTACTATACACAACAAGGAGGACAAAGCTGCGGGAAAGTAGTGGGGTGGGAGGTCTAGCATAAGGGAAATCAAAACTACTTGTTGTGCTGTCCTGTGAGAGCTGCCGGCCTTTCTAAGGTGACACCATCCAACCTGCCAAGCCAGGAACTGTTAGTAAAACAACTTTTTTGAATGTAATTGGACAGATAAAGATAACCAGGGGGGAAGGTGGGAAGAAGCTAAAAGTTAACCAGACACTTTGGGCATGAAAGTTCAGATCCAGCTTTGCTACATTGTGTTGTGTCTCGCCCAATCTCACCACAGCTGGGGCCTTCTTATCTGCTTCCGAACACGGAGGAATGTTCTAGTATGCCTCCCGGCCCCAGCCCTGGCTCCATGCCCAGACAGGCTGAAGAGGAGGAAATACCTCCAGCCCCCAGCTCTGGCTCCATGCCCAGGCAAACGGAGCAACTAGACCCCTCCCCCTCCTCCACAGCATGTGAGCCTGAGGGAGGTTTATTACCAACAGCTGCCGACTGGAGTGACCCTCACGTCAGAAGACTTGATAGGCGGAGGCAACAGAAGGAAGGGAGGGCAGGCCTGGATATGTTGATCATGGAGCCACCTCATGGTATATAGGATCTGTTTCATTCTCTGAATCAGGCAAAGTCTAAACATATCTTGCTGAAGTCACTTTGGTCTTCTGCCTGCCCTGAGGACTTTGCTAGGACTTTGGCAGAGCTGCAGAGGCACGCCTGACGCTTTGGGCGTGAAAGTTCAGATCCAGCTTTGCTACATTGTACCTGTCGTGTCCCACTCCTCCGCTGACGGCCGGGTCGGGGAAGTCTGTATCAAGCGTGCCTCTGCAGCTCTGCCAAAGTCCTATCAGAGTTCTCAAGGCAGGCAGGAGACCAGGAAGTGACTTCAGCAATCCAAGTTAGACTTTGCCTGACTCAGAGAATGCCAGAAAGCAGATCCTTTATATAGGCCATGGGGTGTGGCTTCATGACTCAGCACTTATCCAGGCCTGCCCCTCCCTTCCTTTTGCTGATGTCGCCTCTCTACTCTCCGGAAGCGAGGATCTCTCCAGTCTCCAACTGTTGGTAATCTTAGCTCATGACTGGCTTCACATTCTTCAGGCTCACATGCTGTGGGGGAGGGGTTTAGTTGCTCCGTTTGCCTGGGCATGGAGCCAGGACTGGGGGCTGAAGGCACATCAGTCCCTTCGTCTTGCTCGGCCTGTCCGGGCATGGTGCCAGGGCTGGGGGCTGGAGGCATTCCAGGACATTCTTCCGAACTATCAGCGTCTGGCAGGAGATAAGAGGGGCCCGGCTGCGTCGGGGGGAGCGAGCGAGACACAACAGTACCACTTGGCATTACAAAGTGTGCTTTAGTTAACAATGGATTTGAGAGTCTGGTCTTTTCTAACTGACCAAGTTAGGATGGCTGACAAATTTTGGGATTGTGCTTATTACTATTGGTACTGTCTTTGGTCATAAGATAGGATGTGATGGCTCGGCGGTTAAAGACGCTGAACCTATTGGCTGGAAAGCGGACATCCTGGGTTCAAGACCTGAGAGCCATCCAACAGGAGTGAGCTCCCGCTCCTTGCCCCAGCTCCTGCCCACCTAGCAGTTCAAAAACATGCAAATGCGAGTAGATAAATAGGTACCACTTCAGTGAGAAGGGAACAGTATTCTGTGCACCTCAATGTATCGTCATGCTGGCCACATGACCACAAAAGTGTCTTCAGACAATGCTGGCACCCTTGGCCAAGAAACAGAGAAGAACATTGCCCCCTAGAGTCATAAACTTTCTACTTCTGTTTGCATGTCTTTATATTTTGTATCTTTATATTTTTGGGATTTTCTCCAATTCTTTCTCTTCTCTTGCGCTAACTCCAGGTATTTCAACATCTGGTATCCAGATTTATTTATTTATTTTGTTTTTCTTGCCAACAATTGTTAAGTCTGGGGTGTTGTTATTATTATAATAATAACATGTATGGTGCCAAACTCTCAACAACTATAATTCTTTCAGTAGTTTAACTAAGAACGTATTGTATGTGAAGAGTCATTAATTCGTCGCACTTTAACTGTAATATTGCTTTTCATTATGGTTATAACCTTCATAGAAATCACCCAGGAAACATATTCATTTACTGCTGTTTAACTCTAATATTGCTTCTGATTATAGAGTTTTTGTAGATATCACGCAGGAAATGTATTCAGAGGACAAAGAGTACTTGTTATAAAATTAATTTTTGATTACAGTGATTCTGGTCCTTCTAGACTTGGCTGTTTGCGGCTTTTAATTGCAATCAACAGCGATATTCTGTGTGAGCAATTTTAAAACTTCATCTGCACTTAACTCTCGATTCCACTTGCCTCGGAGATTAAAAGAATGCTACCAAAGAAGTTTTTAAAAGACAGAACAGGGGTCGTATTCACTTATTTTCCCTAAAGGTAAAGGTAAAGGTTCCCCTCGCATATATATGCTAGTTGTTCCCGACTCTAGGGGGTGGTGCTCATCTCCATTTCAAAGCCAAAGAGCCAGCGCTGTCTGAAGACAACTCCGTGGTCATGTGGCCGGCATGACTCAACGCCAAAGGCGCACAGAAGGCTGTTCCCTTCCCACCAAAGGTGGTACCTATTTTTCTACTTGCATTTTTTACATGCTTTTGAACTGCTAGGTTGGCAGAAGCTGGGACAAGTAACGGGAGCTCACCCCGTTACACATCAGCACTAGGGATTCCCTTCCAGCTCTGTTCTGTTCTGTTCTGTTCTGTTCTGTTCTACTCTACTCTTTATTCTTCTGTTCTATTCTATTCTGTTCTGTTCTGTTCTGTTCTATATTCTGATGTTCTGTTCTGTTATTTTCTATTCAATTCTATTCTGTTATTTTCAATTTGATTGTAGTCTAGTCTAGTCTACTCTACTCTACTCTACTCTTTATTCTTCTGTTCTGTTCTATTCTATTCTATATTTCGATGTTCTGTCCTATCCTATCCTATCCTATCCTATTCTACTCTACACTACTCTACTCTACTCTATTCTTTATTCTTCTGTTCTAGTCTAGTCTAGTCTAGTCTCAAGTCATGGATGCATTTCAATTTTGTGACTTTTAGGACCATCTCTGCTTAGGCTGGTAGTTATGTAACCTACTTAAAACAGCATATAATGGAAGGAAAACAGAAAGGATCATAGAAACAGTGCTAAAACTGGGTAGACTGAAATGATCTCTCTTCCCCCCAGAGAACTTTCTGAGAGCACCAACAGATGCTGTGCATTTGCCGATCAGCCCAGTGGGAGAAAGTATTAATTCAATTCCGAGATCCTGGAGCTCAGGAGTCCCTCAAGAAGAAAACAGTAACAAATACAATTGCTTCTTTTCCACCATGTTTGGAAAAGAGTCAGATGAAAGTCTAGGCAGAACTGCAAAGAGTGGGTGTTTTTCCTGGAGAATATTAGAGGAGGAAGCAATATTGCTCTAGCACTCAAAGATGAACATCTCTGTTAGGAAAATAATATTTGTAGCTTAGGGTTGAAGTGGGCGATGTTGTGACCCAGGCCCAAGTAGGTAGTATTAGACGCAATCAGTTCAAAAACAAACAGACTTTATTAGAACAGCTGAGAATTAATTCATTCTCAGCATAAGTCTAAACTAAATCAAAACAAATTCTTCATAACACAATTCTTCAGTCTTATCACCAACCTTGGTCTTAATTAGGCAAACTGCCAAAGGCTTTTCTTGGCAAAAGTTCAGAAGCAGAAGACGCCGACAAGAAATAAATGCAGCAAGACAAGGAGCAAGGCTATCAACGTTGTTTTCCGGCAAAGAGCCCAAACATCGTTGCTGGTCTTTTGAGCCTTATGGGAGGGGCCAATCATCTCTTGGCCCTACTCCCAAGTCATTCTCTTTGCTTTAGCTGCTCTTGCCTTTTGGCAGCTCTTCTCATGTGTGCACTAGGAACAGGCTCCTCCTGTTCCTCTGCCTCACTACTGTCAGCCTCTGGAGGCTCCGGAGTCCGCACATCACTCCCAGATGGCCCTGGCCCCACCTCTGCCTCTGATGCAGAGCCCTCATCCGGGCCTTCCCCAGCCTCCAGGACTGGCCCATGTTCTCATCACTGTCCAACTCCACTGCCAGCTCCACAGACTGCTGGCAGACCACAACAGGTGATGCCTGGTGTTTTTTTGAGCTTGGTGGCTTTCTTGCAGATATTTAATGACCCAACTGGGGACATTGTCAGTGCAAGAAGGCAGTGGGGTTTGCAAGGTGGAGGAGGACTGCGGTGTTCTCAGCATGGTGGTTTTCTTGCACCGCTGTTGCTACCTACATGGTTGTTCCTAACGTTCCTTGCACAATCAGCCAGATGTTCAGGCTGAATTTGGCATTTTTCTCCACCTATCAAGGCCTTCCAAAGGACCTGGGATAGCTAGATGCAGATTATTCTTCTTATTACTATCTACTTGATCAGCCACCCCATCTCGTGGTTCAAGCAGCTGGCTGGGTAATGAAATGTCTGCAAGGAAACAGCCCAGGCTCAGAGACCACCGAGGACCTCACCAACACCTCCATTTCTCTGCTAATGTTCCATCAAAACATTATCGGAAGGAGTGTGGTTTTGTGGGATTGGTGTCGTGTCCCACTCCCCCTCCGACGACCGGGTCTAGGAAGTCCGTATCAAGTGTGGCAATGAAGCCTCTGCAGCTTTGCCAAATTCCTTCCAGGTTTCTCAGGGCAGGCAGGAGTCCAAGTTGTGACTTCAGCAAACTAGATGAGACTTTGCTTGACTCAATGGAATGCCAAAAGCAGGTCCTTTATAGAGGCTGTGGGGTGTGGCTCCATGACTCAGCATTTATCCAGGCCTGCTCCTCCCTTCCTTCTGCTGGCGTCGCCTCTCAGATCTCCGGAAGCGAGGATCCTCCCACTTTGAATTGTCTTCTACTGTTTGAGAAAGGGAGGGGTCAGAAGGAGTAGGCCCGAGTAATTCCAATCCCTGGCTGACTTCCTCTGATGGCTGAGCCAAAGGAACACACGCCATATGAGTGAGGTTTGTTTGTTCATTCCTGACATCCTGTCCGGGCATGGGGCCAGGGCTGGGGGCTGGAGGCATGACAGGCCGTTCATCTTCATTATCAGACTCCGAGTCTGATAGCAGGCCCGGGAGGAGACGGGAGGGGCCCGGCTGAGGAGAGGAGGGAGGACGAGGCACAACAATTGGTTTGTTGTGCAGTGTGAGTTGCTATGAAATTGAAACCTGCCCTTGTTCCTGTATTTAACCAAATGTTGTGATAAATGTCCAGGGTCTAGCCCAGGGTGTCAAACTCAAGGCCCGGGGGCTGGATCCAGCCTACTGGGTGCTTAGATCTGGCCCCACAGGGGCACCCTGGAAACAATTAAGGACTGGCTGGCGGTGCCTCTGCCTGTGAAAACGGAGCTTGGAGGGCTGCGTGAGTCCCTCCCGAGCTCCATTTTTGCTGGCAGAGGGTTGCAGGAGGCCATCGCAGCTGAAAACGGAGCTCGGGATCCTGTTTTCGCTGGCAGAGCGCTCGGGCTGCAACAGGCACCTCCGACACAAATGACGTCGAGCTGGACACATCCATCCCAGCCACATCTGCCCCGGCCCCCCCAAAATCAAACACAACCCTGATGCGGCCCTCAGTGAAATCAAGTTTGACACCCCTGGTCTAGACAACGTAGACAACGAAAGATACGCCGCAAACTATACTCAGGACTGTAATGAAGGGGCCTCCTTCACCTTTTAATTAGCGGTAATTCATTGTTCTTTTGCATGTTTGCTCAGGAGGTTTTCCTGCATTCATTTTGGCTTAACAATCACAGGTGTTTGTTTAGGAAAATACGTTCAAACAACGGACATGCACAGATGAAAGATGTTTAAAGCAGCGGAACTAATTCAGGAAAAAAGACTCACGTTCAGCCTAAAATTATCTGCCTGCTAAAGTATTGAGCAATGTAACCGTGTGCTGACATACTAGCTATGACTGCACTGCTCAGCTGAAGCCCCTGATCTCTCCCAAAAGTGCAGGCAATCCTTGACTTACGACCGTAGTTGAGCCCCAAATGTCTGTTGCAAAGTGAGACGTTTGTTAAGGGAACTGCGCTCCATGTTACGACTTTTATTGGAATAGTGCTATCACGTCTCCCCTGGTCCTTCTTTTCTCTAGAGTAGACATACCCAGTTCCTGCAACCGTTCATCATATGTTTTAGCCTCCAGTCCCCTAATCATTCTGTTGCTCTTCTCTGCACTCTTCCTAGAGTCTCAACGTCTTTTTTATATATTGTGGTGGCCAGAAATGGTCACAGTATTTCAAGTGTGGTCTTACTAAGGCTTTGCAAAGTGGTACTAGAACTTCACGTGATCTTGATATTATCCTTCTGTTGATGCAGCCTAGGATTGCATTGGATTTTTTTGGCTGCACACAGTTGGCTCATATTTAAGTTATTATCCACTAGGACTCCAAAATCATTCTCACAATTGCTGGCATAAAAGCCAATTTTCACCTGGTCTGTATCCATACCATTGGCTTCTCTTGCCTAAGTATAAAACCTTATTTTTTATTGAAGTCGAGTTTAATTTTGTTAGGTGGGAAGCGTTCAAGTCCATCAAGATCTTTTTGGGATATTGAGTTTGTCTTCTGCGGTGATTGGTTATTCCTGTCAGCTTCGTGTCGTCGGAAAATTGGATGAGTTCCCTTTTAATTTCCTCATCTAGATCGTTTACGAAGGAATGGAAAAGTAATGGGTTTAAAACAGAAAACAGGAAGGGGAGGGAGAATTTGCAAAGCACACATTCAAAGATGGATAATTATTTTTATATATATAAACAAACAAACAAAATTGCTGGATAGATAGATAGATAGATAGATAGATAGATAGATAGATAGATAGATAGATAGATAGATAGATAGATAGATAGATGGATGGATGGATAGATAGATGATAGATAGATAGATAGATAGATAGATAGATAGATAGATAGATAGATAGATAGATAGATAGATAGATAGATAGATAGATAGATAGAAATGGTGGTAGACTTTAGGAGAAACCCTTCCATACTTCCACCTCTCACAATACTAGACAACACAGTATCAACAGTAGAAACCTTCAAATTACTAGGTTCTATCATATCGCAAGATCTCAAATGGACAGCTAACATCAAAAACATCATTAAAAAAGGACAGCAAAGAATGTTCTTTCTGCGCCAACTCAGTAAGCTCAAACTGCCCAAGGAGCTGCTGATTCAGTTCTACAGAGGAATTATTGAGTCTGTCATTTGCACCTCTATAACTGTCTGGTTCAGTTCTGCAACCCAACAAGAAAAACACAGACTTCAGAGGATAATTAGAACTGCAGAAAAAATAATTGCTACCAACCTGCCTTCCATTGAGGACCTGTATACTGCATGAATCAAGAAGAGGGCCGTGAAAATATTTGCAGATCCCTCGCATCCTGGACATAAACTGTTTCAACTCCTACCTCAAAACGACGCTATAGAGCACTGCACACCAGAACAACTAGACACAAGAACAGTTTTTCCCGAAGGCCATCACTCTGCTAAACAAATAATTCCATCAACACTGTCAGACTATTTACTGAATCTGCACTACTATTAATCGTTTCATAGTTCCCATCACCAATCTCTTTCCACTTATGACTGTATGACTATAACTTGTTGCTGGCAATCCTTATGATTTATATTGATATATTGACCATCAATTGTGTTGTAAATGTTGTACCTTGATGAACGTATCTTTTCTTTTATGTACACTAAGAGCATATGCACCAAGACAAATTCCTTGTGTGTCCAATCACACTTGGCCAATAAAATTCTATTCTATTCTATTCTATTCTATTGATATATTGACCATCAATTGTGTTGTAAATGTTGTACCTTGATGAATGTATCTTTTCTTTTATGTACACTGAGAGCATATGCACCAAGACAAATTCCTTGTGTGTCCAATCACACTTGGCCAATAAAATTCTATTCTATTCTATTCTATTCTTCCTTTCCTCTTCCTCCTCTTCTCTTTCCTACCTCCTTCTCTCTTCTACTTCCTTCTTTCCCATCATTCTGAAGTGGTAGCCAGGCAGCTCCAATCTTACATTATTTATACATCTTCAATCATCTTTGTACATTAACTATCAATCCATTTTCTACCCTCATCCCCCCTCCCCCTCCCTTCCCCTTCCTCCCCCCACCCCCCCGGGACTTCCGAGAACCGAATACAGGGTATAAAACCTGTATAATAGTTTAGTTTTATACCTGTATAATTCTTGTGGAGTTTGTACATGTTGCTTTTTGCTTTTTTAAGCATGCCGCAAAATACAGAATTGTGAATTAGCAGTAGTAAGCCACAAGACTTTAGACAAAGAAGTGCAGTTTTTTTCCTAATATTATGCTGCGTTATTCCGATGTTATACTTGACTTATTGCTGAGGTAAATCCATCAAAGAGCACGCAGGCCAGACTGTAAAAAAGAAAGCATTCAATTCACGCCATTATGTTGGAAATGTAAACAGCAAAAGGGAACATATTACCACATGTGGTGGTCCTGTCACAAAGTGAAACAATATTGGAGCAAAATTAAATCACAACTAGAAGAAATTATTGAACAAAATATAGAAATGAGGCCAGAAACATTTTTACTAGGAATATTTTCAGGGTCATATGAAAAAGAAATATGGTATTTAATTATTCATATAATAACAGCAGCCTGAATAGTTTAGGCACAAAATTGGAAAAACAATAATATACCAGCCGAAGATAATGTAATTAGAAAAGTTTTGGAATGTGAGGAAATGGATAAGCTTACAAAGGAGATACAAGAAAAAGAGGAAACAGAATATTACCTAGTATGGGAGAAATGGTATGAATGGTTGGAGGAAAAAGAAAAAAGACAAGGAAATATTAAATAATGGTTAAAATAGGAGTAGAAATATAAGAACAAATAGGAGGAAACAAAAATTGTTGAAAGGAAATTGTGTACACGTTTATGTCTATGTATATATGTAAATAAAATAATTAATATTAGAAATACAGGTATAAAAGATACCTTAGGATTAGGGAGAAAAAATGCATTATTGGTTACGGACGTGAAACTGTTGAAGAGAAAAAAGTTTTAAAATGTCTTTTTGTTTTAAAAAAATGTTTAATAAAAATATTTTTTTTAAAAAGCATTCTGAATTATTGCTGCCAACTGTTTCCTTCAAAGTTTATATTATTGTTTAAATGTTTTAAAAATCACATTGTGTTTCCCTGAAAATAAGACCCTGTCTTATATTTTTTTGAACCCCGAAATAAGCGCTTGGCCTAAGGGGAGGTCTTATTACTTTGGGGCGCATGGAGCAAGACGGGGCTCCTCTTGCCATCTTACTTGATTTCCAGCTCTGTCTCCTTAACCCTAACCAGAGGAAATGGCGAGGACCGGATGCGCAGACAGTTAAATATTTTCAGGGAGGGCTTATTTTTGGGGGGGCTTATTTTAGCACATGTGCTCAAAAGCCCGATTGGGCTTATTATCAGGGAATGTCTTATTTTAGGGGAAAGAGGGTATCCATGACCAGCTTTTTAATAGGTTGGGTATAGATAGCGTACTCCCCACATGCGTGGCTCTTGTCCAAAACAAAGAAAAAAAGGAATTAATAAACTTGTTTTGAATTTCCATTGTTCTGTGTGGAGAAAGGTTTGTGTGTGTGTGTGTGTGTGTGTGTGTGTGTGTGTGTTTTTCTGAGGTTTTCGCGGGTGTTTGTATGTAGGTCTTTGGTTATTCGGGTTTTCTCCCGCGTAAAATTGGAAGTGTCTTGGCGACGTTTCGACGAAGTCTCATTCGTCATCTTCAGGCTTCCAGAGAAATAAGATTACCAATGGAATCCAATGGATTCCAGAGAAATAAGATTACCAAACTAATCCAAAAAGAACCTCCCACTAAAATCCAAGACAGAGAACAAGAAAACGGCACAGCCCTCCTCCCATATATAAAAGGCACCACAGACAGAATTAGCAAGATCCTCCACAAACACAACATCAAGACAGCATTCTGCACAAACCAAAAAATATCCACCATCCTAAGAAACCCCAAAGACAAAATTGAGTTAGAAAATCAAGGAATATATGAAATCCCATGCACCGCCTGCCCCACCACATACATTGGACAAACCAACAGAAGAATAAGTGCATGCATTGAAGAACACAAGAACTCAGTCAAAAAAGAGGAACCAACTTCTTCCTTGGTCCAACACCTCAAAGCCACAGGACACAATGTTGACTTTAAAAAGACCAGAACTATCGCCAAAACTGAACACTTTAACAATAGAATAATCAGAGAAGCCATCGAGATAGAAAAACGCCCACACAGCATGAACAAACAAGATGATACCTCCCGCCTACCAGCCATTTGGAAACCCGCCCTTATTGACAAACAAGTCCCTAACATGAGGAATGACACCAGACCCACACTCACGAGGTCCACACAGGATGTCACCACCACACATCCACCCAGAAAGCAGACCCAAACCCACACTGATCATGAAGCACGACCAAGGACCAGAAGCCAGACCACAGCTGCAACATTAGCCATTTCAAACCCCTCCAATCCATACATGCAGCAGACTGACACCCACTATGAACATGTAGCACGACCACGAAGCCAAACAACAGCAATGGAGCTCACCAGCTCAAATCCCCCTGCAACTCAGACTAATCTGAGCACAACCAAGCCCCCACCCAAACAGGACACACCCCCATCCAATCAGAGCACAAAAAAACCCCATCCAATCAGAGCACAGCCAAGCTCCCACCCAATCAGTTCAAACCCCCACTAGCAGTTAAAAAGGAAGAAACAGCTGCAGTCACACATTGCTCCCAGAAGCACGGTTGAAGCCTGAAGATGATTTAATGAGACTTCGTCGAAACGTCGCCAAGACACTTCCAATTTTACGCGGGAGAAAACCCGAATAACCAAAGACCTACATACATACATATATATATATATATATATATATTTCCCTAACTTTTTATTCCTTTCCTAATATTTCTTTGCTTATTTTATCAAATTACATCTTTTGTCGCCCTTCGTTTTCTAATTTCTCCATTTTTATTCATATTCATTCCCTTTCATTCCTTTTCTTTTTCTTTTACTATTTCAATTTTTATTCTTTGAATATTTTCGAGGTTGTCATTTCTCCATTTCTTTCACAGCAACCTTTTCTTATGCGCCTTTCCTTCCCTCCTTTCTTCATTCCTCCTTTCTTCTCACCTCCTATTTCTTCCCTACTTCCCTTTCCCTTCTCCTCCTCCAGCCTACTTTCTCCCTATAACCTTCTCTCCTACACTGATCTCCCTTGTGTGGAGAAAGATTCAAAAATATCTGGAGGTATGTATTATAATACAAAATCGTGATGCAACCGTCGCCCGTGGAAAGTTATTCTGGATTAAGACAGGATATTTTTATATATTTGTTCCTTTTTTTGCCTACAATCCATAACACTGGCTCAGCCTCTTTAAACAATCAGGAATAATATGTCTGGATTCATATTTATAGCCCTAAATATTACATTCCAATAAATAAGATCATGCTGCCAGACTATGAATGTGCAATCATATAATCATTATGACTTCAAAAGAAAAAAAGATTGTTATTTTGGTCTGCGTTTTTATAGATTTTATCTTTAGTACAGGCTAGTATCACAGTAATTAATTCATACGATTCAAAAAAATAACTTTTTTCTTTCAATGTTAGCAACGAGAAAAGAACATTATTGGGCAGCTATTTAAAAAGTTCTTTCCACATTTAAAATAAGAACTGAATTGTTTTATTTCGTTGCAAAGTAGACTCATTTGCTAGCGATCCCACCTTGAAGAGGGGGGGAAAGGGTGTTATAAATTTACACAATTAAATTAGATGATCTGTCAGTCATCCTAATTAATTTATTCCTTCTTATTTATCGTTACTGTCTTTTCCAACACTCCCAATATGTAAAGCAAGTTTGCTGGCCTTTTTAAATGCCCTCTATATTATGCATGCTGAATTTCACACTTATTCGAGTAAAAATAAATTTCCGCAATTAAGCCAAAATAGGTCTTCTCGTTCTTTGAATGGTTTTCCTGAATAATTTCATTCATTTGAACTTTACGATAGTTCAACTTTAGTTCCAAGGCTGAGAAAATCTCCAGGAATACAAGAATAGAACAAGCCGGTTGCTGAAGTCTATATAATGGTTAATTTTCAGTCTGTCTCCTTCATTTAATCGAATTACGGCAGTAATTCGGTGAAACTTGGCTTAATGCCAGTAACTGTGAGAGCGAATTTGGCATTCTGGAGCAGTGGTGAAATCCAATTTTTTTTACTATCGGTTGTGTGGGCGTGGTTTGGTGGGCGTGGTGTGGCTTGGTGGGCGTGGCAGGGAAAGGATACTGCAAAATCTCCATTCCCTCCCCAAATTGAAAAAAAAGTTTTAACTCTTAATTTATGGTTCAAACAATTTTCTTGGCACTCAAAGCATTTGGTTTCTCTTCCAGTTTTAAAATCATTTAAAAATCTGAGGTTTACGTCTCTTTCGATCTCACAACAGGTAGTCCTCGACTTATACGACCACAATTGAGCCCAAAATGTATATTGCTAAGTGAGACGTTTGTTGAAGTGAATTTTGACTCATTTTAGGACCTTTCCTGCCACAGTCGTCACAAGTGAATCGTGTCCGTCGTTACCTTAGTGACACGGTTGTTAAGGGAACCTGCCTTCCCTATTGGCCTTTGCTTGTCGGAAGGTCACAAAAGGGGGATGAAGTGACCCCTGAAAATTGCAACCGTCGTATATATGAGTCAGTTGCCAAACGTCTTGAGTTTTGATCACGCGACCATGGGGTTGCTGCAAGGGTCATAAGTGTGTAAAATGGCCATCAGTCACTTTTTTTGACTGCCACTGAGCGGTCTCTAAATGAACTGTTGCAAGTCAAGGACGAACTCCTTGTTGCAAGTCAACTCCTTGTTGCAAGTCAAGGACGAAACCCTTCCATACTTCCACCTCTCACAATACTTGACAACACAGTATCAACAGTAGAAACCTTCAAATTTCTAGGTTCTATCATATCGCAAGATCTCAAATGGACAACTAATATCAAAAACATCATTAAAAAAGGATAACAAAGAATGTTCTTTCTGCGCCAACTCAGTAAGCTCAAACTGCCCAAGGAGCTGCTGATCCAATTCTACAGAGGAATTATTGAGTCTGTCATTTGCACCTCTATAACTGTCTGGTTCGGTTCTGCAACCCAACAAGAAAAACACAGACTTCAGAGGATAATTAGAACTGCAGAAAAAATAATTGCTACCAACTTGCCTTCCATTGAGGACCTGTATACTGCACGAATCAAGAAGAGGGCCGTGAAAATATTTGCAGATCCCTCGCATCCTGGACATAAACTGTTTCAACTCCTACCCTCAAAACGACGCTATAGAGCACTGCACACCAGAACAACTAGACACAAGAACAGTTTTTCCCCGAAGGCCATCACTCTGCTAAACAAATAATTCCATCAACACTGTCAGACTATTTACTGAATCTGCACTACTATTAATCGTTTCATAGTTCCCATCACCAATCTCTTTCCACTTATGACTGTATGACTATAACTTGTTGCTGGCAATCCTTATGATTTATATTGATATATTGATCATCAATTGTGTTGTAAATGTCGTACCTTGATGAAGGTATCTTTTCTTTTCTGTACACTGAGAGCATATGCACCAAGACAAATTCCTTGTGTGTCCAATCACACTTGGCCAATAAATTCTAAATTCTAAAATTCTAAATTCTAACTCTATAGAAAACGAGTTTAAAGACTAGAGGCCGGTAGTGAGTTGCTGCCGGTTTGGACTGGTTCGGGTGAACCGGTAGTTCCGGCTGGCTCCGCCCACCGGCCCCCACTCTATCCTGTCCTATATTTCCTTTTTTCTGGCTTAACTGATTCGTGCAGCACAGCGGATTTCTACTTGCCGGGGCTGCCTTAGAAGGTAAGCAGCTGAGCTTCAAATTGCTGTTTTTTGAACGCTCTGCGCAAGTACATTCGGCGTGCGTTCACAGAACCGGTTGTTAAACCAGTGGCAGCCTTATGGAAGACCTAATGAAATTATTTATTTATTTTTTTATTTTATTATTTAAATTTTTATACCGCCCTTCTCCCGAAGGACTCAGGGCGGTTTACAGCCAGATAAAATAAACAGTACTATTACAAAATAAATACTATTAAAATACCACTAAAAAACTTATTCAATTTGGCCGCAATTAAAATTTAGCAAATAATAAAACCCATTAAAAACCCATTAAAAACCCATTTAAAACCCCTTAAAAACCCACGAATTTAAAAACTAATCCAGTCCTGCGCAGATGAATAAATGTGTTTTAAGCTCGCGACGGAAGGTTCGGAGGTCCGGAAGTTGACGAAGTCCTGGGGGGAGTTCGTTCCAGAGGGTGGGAGCCCCCACAGAGAAGGCCCTTCCCCTGGGTGTCGCCAGACGACACTGTCTCGCTGACGGCACCCTGAGGGGTCCCTCTGTGGGAGCACACTGGTCGGTGAGAGGTATCCGTAGCAGTAGGCGGTCCTGTAACCCGGCCCTATGCCATGGAGCGCTTTGAAGATGTTCACCAAAACCTTGAAGCGCACCCGAAGGCCACAGGCAGCCAGTGCAGTCTGCGCAGGATAGGTGTCCCACGGGAGCCACGAGGGACCCCCTCTATCACCCGCGCAGCTGCATTCTGGACTAACTGAAGCCTCCGGATGCCCTTCAAGGGGAGCCCCATGTAGAGAGCATTGCAGTAATCCAGGCGAGACGTCACGAGGGCGTGAGTGACCGTGCACAGGGCATCCCGGTTCAGAAAGGCGCAACTGGCGCACCAGGCTAACCTGGTAAAAGCTCTCCTGGAGACGGCCGTCAAGTGATCTTCAAAAGACAGCCGTTCATCCAGGAGGACGCCCAGGTTGCGCACCTGCTCCATCGGGGCCAATGACTCGCTTCTCGACAGTCAGCTGAGGACTCAGCTGACTGTACCGAGATGCCGCATCCACAGCCACTCTGTCTTGGAGGGATTGAGCCTGAGCCTGTTTCTCCCATCCAGACCCGCACGGCTTCCAAGCACCGGGACAACACTGATAGCTTGGGGTGGCCCGTGTGGAAAAGTACAGCTGGGTGTCATCAGCGACAGCTGGTACCTCACACAAGCCACTGATGATCTCACCCAGCGGTTTACATAGATGTTGAACAGAAGGCGAGAGGATCGACCCCGCGGCACCCCACAAGTGAGGTGTCTCGAGCCGACCTCTGCCCCCCTGTCAACACCGTCTGCGACCGATCGGAGAGATAGGAGGAGAACCACCGATAAACGGTGCCTCCCACTCCCAATCCCTCCAACCGGCGCAGCAGGATACCATGGTCGATGGTATCAAAAGCCGCTGAGAGGTCTAATAGGACCAGGGCAGAGGAGCATCCTCTATCCCTGGCCCTCCAGAGATCATCCACCAACGCGACCAAAGCCGCCTCAGTGCTGTAACCGGGCCGGAAGCCAGACTGGAACGGGTCTAGATAGACAGTTTCATCCAGGTGCAAGGGAAACTGATATGCCACCATACTCTCTACAACCTTCGCCACGAAGGGAAGGTTGGAGACCGGACGATAATTACCTAAAACAGCCGGGTCCAGGGAAGGCTTCTTGAGGAGGGGTCTCACCACCGCCTCTTTCAAGGCGGTCGGAAAGACTCCTCCACCAAGGAAGCGCCATAATAGCCTGAGCCAGCCTCGTGTCACCTCCTGAGTGGCCAGTACCAGCCAGGAGGGGCACGGGTCCAGTAAACATGTGGTGGCATTCAACCTCCCCAGCAACCTGTCCATGTCCTCGGGAGCGACAGGGTCAAACTCATCCCATAAAATGTCCCCAAGACCACCCTCAGCCGCCTCACCCACGCCACTGCAATCTTGGTCTAGGCCCTCCCGGTTGAACGATTTTATCGTATAGATAACGTTAAACTCCTCAGCACGTCCCTGCAACGGGTCATCCCGCCCCTGATGTAAGAGGGAGCGAGTCACCCAAACAGGGCGGCTGGGCGGTTATCTGTCGATGCAATGAGGGAGGAGGCGAGCTACGCCGCTTCCTCATTGCCACTAGGTAAGCCCTAGTATAGGACTTCACTAGTGTCCGATCAGCCTCGAACGGCTAGACCTCCAAGAACTCTCTAGGCGCCTTCTCCGCGCTCATCCTCTCAACTCCTCGGAGAACCAAGGAGCCGGTTGGGACCCGCGCCGGGTCAGAGGCCGCAAAGGCACGACACGGTCTAAGTTCCCGCCGCGCCCGCTCCCAGGCCGCAACAAGTTCCTCAGCCGAGCCGTGAGCCAGACCTCAGGAAATGGCCCAAGCTCCGTCCGAACCCTCCGGTCCATCAGGCGCCTGGGACGGAACCAACGTATCGGCTCCGTCTCCCTGCGGTGGTGAATGGCGGTCAGAAAGTCCAGGCGAAGAAGAGAGTGATCTGACCATGACAAAGGTTCAATGACTATTTCCTTTAAGTCCAGATCTCTCAACCACTGACCAGAGACAAAAACAGGTCCAGAGTGCCACCCCCGATGTGAGTAGGGCCATCAACTACTTGGGTCAGGTCCAAGGCCGTCATGGAAGCCATGAACTCCCGAGCTGCCGTTGATGACGAGCCGGAAGATGGCAAGTTAAAATCCCCCATGACTAAAAGTCTGGGGGTCTCAACTGCCACTATGTTAAAATTAAAATATGATATTGCTGTGGTAGGACCGAGTGTACTAGATATTGAATGACAACATACATTTGCAGGTGCTAATGGATTGAGCTTTAAAGTTACATTCTCAATTCTGGTAACGAAAGTTGGTTTTAATGGTGTTCCTATATTTTATATCCTATATATATATAAACGTATCCAGCAGAAGAGAATATTTATAGCTCAGGGTTCAACTGTGGGATCTTTGGTGCGCTCCGAGTTAGGTTGATTTCATCTTTCAAAAAGCCCAGTTAGGAAAGAAAGAAAGAAAAGATGGGAAGGAAGGAAGGAAGGAAGGAAGGAAGGAAGGAAGGAAGGAAGGAAGGAAGGAAGGAAGGAAGGAAGGAAGGAAGACCAGGAGTCATCGGCAAACTACAGTGTAAGGACTGTAACAGCCACTATGTAGGACCAATCGTGATTTTTCTATTATTAATATTATTATTATTTTAAGTTTTTATTGGTTTTATTACAATGACACAACACAACACAAACATACATAACATAAACACCTAATCTGTGTTTTCTTTTTACACGAGTTTCATTCCTTCAGCTTTCTGCATTTATACATTCCCTTTCTCCCTTCTTTTTTACTATCTTTGACTTTATCGTCCCTTTACATCTCGTTTCATTTATTTACAATATTTTACACATTTGTTCTCTTCTCTTCTCCATCCTTTTTTTCTATTCAGTTTTCCTATCCTCCAACCACTCGTACCATTTGGTCCATATTTGATAATATTCTGTCTCTTCCTTTTCCTTTATTTCTTTCGTTAATTCATCCATCTCCATGACCAATCGTGATTTAATGGTGCTTTTACTGTGCAGTTCTGATCTTTGCTGATATAGGCTTCAGGATATTTTTTTCCCAAGAGTCTGTGGAGATTCTCAGTCATCCAAGTCATGGTTGCTTTTTTCAAGAGGCAACTAGAATTTCTTTGGTCTCTTCTCATCCAAGAAGCTTATTCAGCTCTGACAGGATGGTGGGGAATGGAAGGATTTATACTCCTTGCAGCAGTCGTGGGATTCAAATAATTGAACAACCGGTTCTTTGCCCAAATGACCAGCTGGGTAGGCGTGGCTCGGTGGTCATGTGGCTGTGTGGGCATGGCCAACTCAACGTCACTCACATCGATGGGCGCTTCGCCTTAGCTGTTACAATGTACTAAGGGTTAACTAGAGAGGCAGTTTCTGTAAGCAGGATAATAAAGATTAGGCTAGAGACACCACCAGAATGTTTCCTTCCTACCTTCCTTACAGGATTAGCCCCGTAAAGTGGGGGAGGAGGAAACAAATGAGATTTCTTCCAACAACCGGTCGTCCGAACTGCTTAAAAAGTTAACAACCGGTTCTCCCGAATAGGTGTGAACCGGCTGAATCCCACCACTGCCTAGTAGACAGTTGGTCATCTGCATCCTTTTAGTAAGTCATTGAGACAACCTGGAGGTGTCATCAGAGTAGTGCAAATGGGTGCGGAGCAGTGGTGAAATGTAAAATCTGTTACTACCGGTTCTGTGGGCGTGGTTTGTTTGGGGGGTAATGTGACTGGGTGGGTGTGGCCAACTTTTTTTTTTTTTTACTTTTAAAAGCAAAGTCGCTGTCATGCCCCTATCGGAGCCTGAATCTGCAGAGGAAGAGAAGCCGGAACTTGAGCCAACGGAGATCGAGGGGGCGGCTTCTTTGGCTTCAGAGGAAAATGGGGAGGGGCAGCCCGAGTCAGCCCAGGGCCTTTCAGGATTGGGATAGGTTGTAGACAGGGAGGAACAGGGGCAAGATGACCAAGAGAGGCTAAGTAAGTGAACATGAGAGACAGAGCTCAGATGATGAGCAAGGACCGCCTTCTCCTGATCCTCGAGCATGGAGAGTGGAGAGAAGACGGGAACAGCGCAGGCTGACCCAATTACACAGGAGGAGGGCACCCATCCCTTCTCCACAAGGCCCACCTGGGGACTCAGACTTAAGGAGACATTGTGGGATAGGGACATTTGTCGGGAAGAAACACTGAATTCCTGGAATGTTGAGTGTTGTTGCCGATGTTTGAAGTTTCCTGGATTTCTGGCTTTCTTCCTGACTTCCTGGATTAATTGCCTTGCTCCTTGGCTTCCAGAACTCCTCAACTCCTCACACTGTTGGACTGGACTACTTGCAGCCAGAGGCTACTGGATGGGTGTGTCTGTGTCTGTGTCTGTGTCCGTGTCTGTGTGTGTGTGTGTGTGTGTGTGATCAC